>NW_020524759.1:0-79904 GCF_003368295.1 Carassius auratus | reverse complement strand
TTGGCTGCGAGACACGGAGTAACACCACTAATCTCTCCTCTGGCCATTTACTCTTGAAGTCGACCTAGTGCTCAAGCCATTAGTTTAACCCCCGCGCCACAAGCAATCAATTTCACACATTGGTTTCATCAGAAGGCTGGAAAAATCTCCCCTTTTTCTCTATTCATCTCATTCTAATCCACTCTCACTCACCTTTACACATTTAAATTCTCTGGGCTCATGAGGAAACCTGCAGGTTTTCGCATTGACAAATTCAACGCAGGAATACTCTTGTGAGTGTGTGAACGTCATGAGGACTGGATTGAGAAAAGAAGATGGGTGGACAGAACCACAGCCTCAATGACCAAAAAAAAAAGCATTGCAGTCTATGACTGTGGAGTGCAATTAAACCAAATAATGGATTTGAGATTCTTATTTGTATCACCATTCTAGGTAATCATAAACTGGCATACATGACCTTCTAGAAATGATAGTGAATCTAAGTGTCTGTGGTTTGATAGAAGAGTAAGCGGAGGGTTTGACTGGCTCGTTAAGAGAAAGGATGAGTTGGAAAGCTCTGCCGCACAGATGTCTTCCACTCGATGGATCACGTCCACTGGCATACGTGGAATTACACTTAGTCTTCTTGCTTGTGCAACCCCTACATGGTGAACCTAACCATCTGTTTGTTCATTTTAAATTGGAAGTAGGTTTCACAATCTGGGAGGCCCAAAGGTTAAGACAACTTGTTGCCGAATGTTTGAATGATTGTCAGAACATTGTAATTTCTCTAGCTTCTTGTGCTTCTTTAATGACAAGAAACAGGGGAGTATCCTATATCCTTATGTGGGAAAACTGTGACTGTTAAGAACTTAATATAACAATAGCCCAACAACAACACCCCATACCAAGTGATTCAGAAAGCAGGCAGCCGTCCACTTTCCCCACAGTTCCTCTGTTGCCATGACAACTAAGTTACAGCAAACATGTAAAACGGCTGTATGAAGACCTATTTGAGTGCAAATGAGAACAAAAATAAACTCTTAGGCAGTGTATGTGTATCAAAGGAATAGTTCTTTGGAAAATGAGAATTCCGCATGAATTGCTTTCTTCTGTAGGACACAAAATAAGACATCCTGAAGAATGTTTTTTTTTTACCCCACACAATTAAAGTCAGTGGAGTCTGAAGCAATGTAAGACTCAGTGACTTCCCATTGTATAGACAATAAACCAAGACATTTGCAACAATACAAGAATGAGTAGATCATGACAGAACCTTCATTTTTAGATGAACCATCCCTTTAAGGGAGTGTATAATCATCAAAATGTTAATTATAGCACCAATTTCAGTTATTTTTCTTCAGATAGTCAAAATCTACATTAGAACGAGCGATGCTGCCTTAACATTAAGGTTTTGCTGTTTTTTTTTTTTTTTTACATTCCTTTCATTGATATAGATATGAGCAATAAAACGTCTCAACAAACACCGACTACTACAGTACTCACTTTCGATTATTGCAACTCTACTTGGTTTTACATAGTCTCACAGTCTTGATTTTACACTTGATGGACATCTACCGAACTCAGCTAGACCTCCAACATGTGAGATTTGGCAAATGATTGAGGGTTTGGGTAAGAGTCCTTCCCCAGGCCTCCCGTGGGTGGTGTGATGCTGGCTGTGCAGTGGAGCTGGAAACAGGCTGGTGGTGAGTGTCCAAGCCCATCTGTTGGTTCTCTAGTTTGGGGAACTGGCAGAAACACAGAGTAGGTAGGGTTTACAGATTGGATCCGTTTACAAACTGAAGAAACGGTGAACCTGTGATGCAAAGCGGTAAGTCATCCGACCTCCATGCCTTACGTCACTGTTCTCCGCAAGGCGTCTTGGTAGGGATAGTAATGGAAACAAAACACTTTAGAAACCAATCCTCCAAAAAAAAAAAAAAAAGCTTTCTTTTATGTCAGTTACATTTCAGTTCATCTACTTGTGCTGTCCACATCCTATATATGGATCATTTCCAGCCACATCCTCCTTAATCACTATCATCTGGAGTCAGCGTCTTGGGTTCGGTCTTGTTCCGCTCCAAGCTGCCGGTGGTGGAGGGTTTTAGGGCCAGCGATGACAGACTCAGTGAGGTGAGAGCAGAGGGAGATGAGGGCGAGGATGAGGAAGTAGGTGAAGTCGGAGAGGTAGGGGAGCGGCCATTGGAGATGGAAAGAGGAAGGCTTGAGTAATTGAAGTTCTGCTCTCTGTGAAACCGGTGTTGTCTTAAGGTGGATGGCAGGAGGAGTGTCTCAGCCGAGAGGCTGGATCTGGAAAGGCTAGCCAGGAGCGCTTTGGCCTGGTTGGAGGAGGCCGTCAAAGAGGACAGTGCCCCTCCTGGGGGTACTTTCTCAATCTGGAGGGCAGGTTGCCGGAGAAGCTTGCGGCTCTGGTGCTTGCGAGGAGCGACTCAGTTGCTCTGGCTCTGCTGATGTTCAGACTCAGAGCCTGAGGGGGTGGGTGTTGAGGGCAAAAGTAGAGAAGATAAAGGACAGAAGAGTGGGTAGAGAAGAGTAGAGTAAAAACTAAGAACATTTTTGGAGGCATTTACGGTTTGCTTTGGCTGCACTACATCATCAATCTCTCTCACAAGACACTTTCTCTAAGGAATGAATGAGGCTCTGGAGAATATTGACAGCTGCATGATATTTTTCTTCCTTAAAAGTGTACAGGATTGACTTGGAGGAACTGGGTAAAGGATTGTGGGCTTCAATCAGGAGATTGCTGATGAAGAAGTGGTGGTGAACACGGCAGAAGAGGAGGTGGACAAGCTTCGGTCAGGTCAGGTTGGTTTGGGTCGCTCGCTTCTGCTCACTGGGTCAAGGAGTTGGACGTGAATGGTTGCCATGAGGGACGACGAAGGATGGCAGGTAGCGGTGACAAAGAGGAAAATGCAAGAGGAAGGGGATGGTGGGAGGAAGGATGAAGACAAACACAGGACAAAGTTATTCAGGTTATGATCATTCATGCATGATGCTAGCCTGGTACACATCTCTACTTTCGGATTTTACCACATGAGGGCAAACCCACATACATTTATAACACCCACAATGCATTATGCTAGAATAAACTGACCATTTGACAAGATCTTTGGTTGGTTTATTGAACATGAGCATATATGCATCTCTATTACCATCAGTCACTCTCAAACACTCTTTCGGTTCCTGTGTGACAGGACGCTGAAAGAGTACCACTGAGATCTGCTCAAACTCTAATCAGTTGTGAGGGAGATGGATGGACAGCACGGATACAAGGAGTGAAGAGGAGAGAGTGATGAGGTTGAAGAGAGAGCCTGTGTCTTTCCACATGAAGTGCCAATTATTCCACCCTGATAGAGCAGAAAAAGACCCTCCATCTCTCTCTCGCTCGTATCTCTCTTCCCTTTAACCTTCTCCCTCTCTTTCATTTCTCTTACTCTTTTCCAAACCTGCTGGCCCATGTCCTTTTCACAGAGCCTTCTCAAAAAGTCCCTGGAGAAAACAGCTATGATGGAGATTAAAATAGCTGCTGCTTTTGCACAGTCATACGGACTACATTTTCCTTTTGGCACCATTTCCCACTTACTTTCTCTGCCCTTTTAAAATGTATGTGCCACAAGCTAATGTAATTGAGAATAGACATAATGCTGTTCAAGGAAGTCATATGTAAAAAGAAAATGGGTGCTAGGGGACACACAAACAATTTCAGAGAGAGATAAAAAAAGATACATTAACAAAATATGTGTAACATAAGGAAGGTGTTTTCTTTTTGTTTTGTTTTTTGCATTTACTAAATTGAGAAAACCAATTTTGTCTGCTAGACTTGTGATTACTTCATTCTACTGACAGCATAAAAGTTTTGGTAACACTTTAGTATAGGGTGCAGTTCACACTAATAACTAGTTGCTTATTAGCATGTGTATTATTAACATATTGGCTGTTTATTAGTGCTTATAAAGTACCTATAATGCATGACATCCATAATCCTACCCAATACCCTAAACTTAACAACTACCTTATAAACTATTAATAAGCAGCAAATAACGAATTAATTGAGGCAAAGGTCATAGTTAATGGTTAGTTAATAGTGAGAATTGGACCCTAAAATAAAGTGTGACCAAAGTTTTAACTGCAAGGAAAAAAAACTGAGTTTTTGGAAAAAGAGGTCACACTTTAATTTATGGTCCAATTCCAACTATTAACAACCCATTAACTAAGACTTTTTTCCTCAGTAAACTCCTAATTTGCTGCTTATTAATAGTTAGTAAGGTAGTTAAATTGAGCTATTGTTTAGGATTAGGGATGTAGAATATGGTCAATTAGTTAATAGTGAGAACTGGTCCCTAAGTGTTACCAAAATTTAGTTTTTACAACACCATTCAAAAGTTAGGGGTCAGTTAGTTTTTTTGAAGAAATTAATACTTTCATTTATCAAGAAAGATCCATGTGACAGTAAAACCTTACATTATATAAGCTTAATATTAAAAAAGGTTTCTGTCTCAAATAAATGTTGTTTTTTGAACCTTCATTTCAAAGAACCCTTTTCTATAAAAAAAATATTAAATAGCAACATTGATAATTATATGCAACAATTAAAAATATTAGAAATATCAGAGTGACATCTAAAAGATCATTTGACACTGAAGTAATGGCTGATGAAATTGCATTTAAAAAATATATTTACAGAAAACTTAATGCAGACTTTGTGGTGATCATAAGAGACTAATTACCAACCCAAACTTTTTAAAGGTGTTGTAAATATCAATTACAAAGACAGGGAGAAAAAGTGAATCAGACCAAAAGAGAGCAGTGATGTGTTAATTTCCTTTAAGCAGTCAGGATGAGCAATCATTTCAAAGATGAAGTATTTTGAGAAAAGGCTAGCGTACAAATGAGGCCGTGAGGTACAGTGAAAGACACAGCAATCAGAAAAAAGCCTAAATGAAATGATGAAAGGCACAGCAAGCAGAAAAAAAGCCTACATGATGAGTCCGGGTGAAAAGATGAGTGTGCATAAATGTTTGTATCCATTTGCCGCTAAGAGGGTTAAGACAAGAAGGAGATACTGTATACGCAGTCCACTTCAAAGGGAATAATTAGCAGTTACACTGACAAGACTAAATCCTGATCATATCCAGTTTAGCAGGAGTGTCTATAACAGCAAATATGCTCTCCTGTAATTATAGTTGCAAACGAACCCTCTGATCTTGCTCTCTCTCTTGCCAATATCTGCTTCTCTCTTCCTTCCCCATAAAAGATTAGATTCTTTTCTAATATTCATGGCCTGTTGAACAGGGGCCAGATTTATTAAACACAGAGTGAGGAGATTTAAAGAGCACCAGCAGATCTATCATCTCCTTACCTACAGCACACAGGCCCATAGCTGTCCGTGTGTGCGCGTCTTTTTCTTTCTCTAATCCGTCTTCCAAACCCTCCCCCGTTTTCTCCACCTGTCTCTTTCACTTCACTTATGTTGTGGAGCTCACATTTCCCTAGTCTCTGGCTTTATGCTTTCTCTCCCCCCTCTACTGAGACTCACCTGTCTCTGGTTTCTTTGTTCTGTTCGAGGGTTTTAAGTGCACTTTAGAGTCCCAAATGTTCTGCGATTGACGCTCCAATTCAGTTTTTCAAAGCGTCACTGCTAGAGAGTTCTCTCCCGGCCTCACTTCACTTGTGACTGACACACACAGACAAACACGCGCATATACACGTCTCTCCTAAGGCTCTCGGCAATAGTCTTAGCTGAGGAATCGGAGCTGTGAAATGCCTCAGACAGACATCATGAATTGGTTTCAAGCAGAAAATGATCTTCTTAGCTTTCAGTAACCATTTTAAAAGCTAATACAAACATGCACAACAGTAAAGCGAAGGAGAAGTCTAAAACCTTGTTGCATGCAAAACCAAGATTGAAAAAAGAAAATATCAAGTACAGACTATAAGACTACAGATAGACTAAGAATAAACTCAACACTTACGCTAGATCAACTCTTGACCAAAACTAACTAATAGCCTACTAAATACAAGACTAAGCCAAGTTTATTTTTTTAGACTAAACTAACAATAAACCAGAACTAAGATTAAAGATAGACTAAAATTAGACTGAGATTAAACTAGAACTAGATATATTTGAATAGATTTGAAATAGACGTTTACATACCTTTCGCAGATTATGCAAATATGTTAATAATAGTTATGTAAATAGATTTTAATAAGAGGGATCATGAAATTCCATGCTATTTTTTATTTCATACTGTCCTGAATAAATAAATAAATAAATAAATAAAAAACGTACATGTTTCCGAGAAGACAATATAAATACAATTTACCCTGATCATCCAATTCAAAAAGTTTACACCCGCCGACTCTTAATGCACTGTGTTGCCTTCTTAAGCATCAGTAAATGTTTTCACCCTTTGTAATAGTTAAGCATGAGTCCCTCAATCGTCCCCAAGTAAAAAGGTGGATCTCAAAATCATTGTTGGAAAGAATTCAAATATACAGATGATGCTGGAAAACCAAAGAATGTGCAGGAGCTGGAGGATTTTTCTGAAGAACAGGGGGCAATTTAATCATCCACACAATATTAAGATTAAGATGTAAACTTTTGAACAGAGTCGATTTTATAAATTCATTTAATATTTTCTCTTGTGGAGTATACTGTAGTCAACATCTGAAGCGGATAAAAAAATAAATAAAATAAAAACCATTAAAGTTGTCCTATGACAAGAACAGGTATTGTTTTGGTTTCAGGACAACTTTGATGAAAGGTTCTGAACAACTTCAAATGTTTATTACTGTATATAAACATACTTTAAGAGAAATAGCCTATTCTGGACTATCCTAATTAAAGAATATCATGCAATTTCATGATCGCTCTAATTTTGTTAAAATCATTGATGTTTTGCATATTCTGCAAGGGATAAGTATACTTCTGAGCACAACGATAGATAGATAGATAGATAGATAGATAGATAGATAGATAGATAGATAGATAGATAGATAGATAGATAGATCTGCCTCTTACCCTAATAAAATGAGCCGTAACAATAGATAGGAATGACAGAACAATACACTGGATAATAGAAACAAAGATAGAAGCACAGAAAGATGGACAAAACCATGGAATGACAGAAAAACTGATATACAGGACAACAGACAGACAGAAAGACAGATCATACCTGCTGTTGACCCTGGTTCTTAAGGAAGTCCTCTCTCTGTTTGCTTGTTTTGCTCTTTTCTGATCCGCTCTGCTGCAGGTGCTTGAGACGAGACAAGGCCTTTCCACCGCCAGTCTGAGACGGATTAGAGAGAAGAGGAGATAAATCTGTGCACTATATTTGGTAATATTTTCTCTCCAATTTCCAACAGTGTATTTGCCATCACCAGCAGTCAAAGGAAGTGCTGGAGAAGAATGGTGTGCAAGACAGGCAGGAGGGTGATTTGTTTTTAATAGAACACATGCATCTCAGTACAGTCCTCTCGTTCATTCATTCTCACACACACAGACACATATTAGTTATAATTTCTTGTATTAAATTCAGAAAATATAAATTATACGCCTCTGCACGCAAGTTGACGAAAGCTCTCAGCGCCATACAAAATAATGAAAGCTATCTCTAGTCTTTTCTCTCTCTGAATATATTACCTACACAAGATCAAGCACTAGACCAAAGTCTAGAGTCACAACCAGCCAACAGTCCTTTTAAAGCTTCAAGGAGACCCATTAGCTGTGTGTTTTATGCAAACGAGCACCTCACTGAATGAGAGGCTCTGTAAGAGGATCTAATGCTTGCAATCAGGTGGAGCTGCGTTTGCCAGGCTCCATCTGTCCTACGAGAAAAGTGTGCAACAACCTAGAGCAAGGGACTCAAACACACCAGTTAGAGGAGGGATGATGCAATGCCGGCTTGTATACAAATGTGTGGGCTGAAAGAATCACAGTGGAAAACACAAGTGACTTCATGCAAATCCTTCTCTTCTATCACTCACAAAGATCATCCCTGTTCTCAGCAGAGCTGAGTTATAGACATGATGTCTGGTGGATCGCGGCTTCATAGTGGTTTATCCTGACAACTAGTCTCTGAAGACGAAAGACAAATGTGAGAGGAGACAATACCGCATAAATTAGGAGTAGTTACGAAGTGCTTCACCGGGCTTCATCCTTTTATTTTACGAGAAAACCACATATAATGTCTTATGTACCAAAGGAAAATAAGTCCAGGGGAAAGTAATCAAATTGCAAAGTCATTTTAAGAGGAGAAAAAAAAGAGAGTAGGCTAATAAAGAAGAGGAGGAAACAAGAGAATTTATTGTGCGAAAGATACAAAATGTATTTCTAAATAGGCTGGAGGCAAACAATTTATCAAAGCATTTGCAAAAGAGAACAGACTGATCTAGTTGAGCAACCCAGCGGAAGAGACCAAAAACCTTCCACCACACAGGAAGAAAGAAGATGGAAAAAACAGATAGACCAGGGCTGAAGAAGATACTGAAGGTTAGGTTGAACCTTGGCTGTGGATGTGCTGATGCAGGACGGTTTAGGTGGGACAGCGGGTTTGTTTGTGTCTCCTCCGTCTGCTGTATGTCGAGTGCTGCCGGATCTCTTGGTGGAGGAACTCTGCGCCTGGACGGATGTTGGAAAGATGTTCCCCGTGTGAGGATCAGTGCTGAACTCCATCAGGCTGAGCTCCAGCTCACGAATGGTTTCCTCCAGACTGTCCAGACGACGGTACGTGCTGTGGCAGATGTCTTCCTTTTCCCCTCCAACGCCTTGAGTGCGGATCACACCCAGTTGAGAAGTCTCTACGGTCCCGTTTCCCGGCGAGGCAGACAATGTAGTGTCCGACTTTCTCAATCGCTCTTCTTTCTGTACTGTCGCCGCCTCGAGAGTCTCCTGAACCTTTGGCTCCCTCCTCAGGGGCTGTTTAATTGCTCTCTCGCTTGTTAAGGGCGGACACGACTGGGTCACATCCTGGACGGGACTCTGGAGCTCCCTCTGGGCTGCATCCAAGTCTTGTAATCGAGGGACTTTTTGGCTGGCTGACAAGTCTTGTTTCCATAGCGGCAGACGGGGAGTCCTCACAATGTGGCTGAAGTAACTTACTCTGATGTTATTGTCTTTGATTGTCTGTGTGTTGTCAGACCGCCGGGTCTCTGCTGAGTCCTCAGAGGGGGACATGGGGAGAGAGTTACACTCAGTTAAGACTATCTGGGGAACTGGAGTGGAGGACATCCCGTGCTGCATCTGCAATTTAACAGGAGTAATTGGCATAATTAACCCATGAATGTGAATCATAAATGTATTAAGTTTTAAGGTTAATATAAAGATGGCTAAAATAAACTTACCTGTGATTTCTCAGTAAAATCACTGGAGTGGTCATCACCACCCTTAGATGCAATCAACTGCTGGCACATGTAGCGTAGCACACATACAAATACAAAATTAAATAAACAACTATTTAAACACGTTCAACCAAGAATAGTTCACTCAAAAATCATTCAGTCCTCATTTACTTTTACTTATATTACTTACTTATATTTACTCTTTTTCATGTAATTACAAATGTTCCAATGTCTGAATTCAAAAAATGCAAAAGAACTATAAAAAAATAGTTCAAAATAGTCATTTTGACTCATGCTACTCTTGCTTTGTGAGGAACTGATTACAATCGACATAGTTATTCACTCATAATCTTATCCACTATTTGAGTTGTTAAAGGGATAGTTCACCCACAAAATAAATTAAATTAAATTACTCACCCTCATTTAAGACGTTATCTTAACAAATTAAGATATTTTTATAAGCTTTCTGACCCTGCTTACACTGCAACACAACTGACACGTTCAGGCCCAGAAAGGTAATGTGTACACCGTTAAAAGAGTCCATGTGACATCAGTGGTTCAACTGCAATGTTATGAAGCTACAAGAATACTTTTTTTTGCACATAGAAAACAAAAATAACAATTTATAACAAATATAAAAAATAACAACTATTCAACCATATCTTCTCTTCCACATGCATTGTGGTACTCTCATGAATGGCGACAGACTGACCCAGAAGAAAAGAAACCATTGAATACATTTATTTTTGTTTTCTTTGTGGACAAAAAATATTCTTGTAGCTTCATAAAATTATGGTTGAACCACTGATTACACATGGACTATTTTAACAATGTCCTTACTGTTTTTCTGGGCAGTGAACGTGTCAGTTGCATTGCCGTATATGGAGGGTCAGGGTCTGAAGATGAACGAAGGTTTTACAGGGTTTGGAACGACATGATGGTCAGTAATTAATGACATAATTTTCATTTTTGGGTGAACTATCCCTATAACTTGTTACTGATTCATGGAGTCAGTGAGCTGAGCTCAGGAGCCGGATTCACTGACAAATCATTTAGACTAGTTTTGTGAAACGGATTAACTGATTCAAAGAAATAACAAAAATAAATTAATTACAAACCAGCTATTCCTCTCATGAAATTACATAAATATTACTTTTAGTATTTAAAAAATATTCTGGAATTAGATAACTTGTAATATGGACTACATTTATGTTATCTTTAATGCTTTTGTATACTTTTTGAAATGCTGAAAGTTTTGGTCCCCACTCATATTACTTCATGAAAAAGAGCATAGTAAAACAAAACATCTCCTTTGTTCATCAGAAGAAAGTCATATGGTTTTGGAATGACATGATCGTAAGTAAACGATGAGAGAACATACATTTTTAGGTGAATTATTCATTTAAAGATCACAGAGCTGTGCTCACTTTAAAATGTAAAAACAGCAACATTCAAACCACTTTTACCTTCAGTGGAAGAAATTAGAAATTGGGCATTTCAACACAAAACAGGCATGCACTGGCAAGTGCACACACACACACACACACACACAAAGTAAAGTATTTGGTGATTGTGTAGTTGTGATCGTGCTCACTGTGATGTGGGAATATCAAAGAGCATCCTTGGTCTTTAGTTTGAGTGCAGTGAGTTTTCTTTGTCTATATAGAAGTACAGCTAACATTGTAGAGGAAAACATATAGATTCATGTGTGTGCATGAGTGTACAACATCAGTCCACACTAGCTCGCATCAGGGGTTGTTACCCGTCCAGACGAGGACACATGGGGCAACAGCTGTAAACTAGAGGGACGAGCATATTTCCTGGGAGAGGGCAGGGGGAGAGTCAAATGTCGCTCAAAGAGCTGAGCATCAGGGAGATTGAAGAGAATAAATGAAAAATATGGAATGCACAATATCAGTTCAGACAGTGACATTTCAGCATTTTCCCATGAAAAGCTCTAAAGACTCTGAAACTCAATCATTTAGCACTATCATCTTCACATAGTGTACATAATTGTAAATCCCATAATTTATTCAAATTTACACCAAATAGTTTGACAGACTTTCAGAAATGACACGCTGTATCTTTAAGCAATGTTTAGAGATCATCTATTTCTGTTCATGAATGTGTTACTGTGTAGTTATTGAGTTATGGGGTGTTTTGAGATGCAGCTTGTGAGCCTGATTAGGTTTAAGAGGGAGGTGGGTATGGTGTCACTGCAGCAGTGCCCAGATCTCCACAGGTTGCCACATGCAGTGGGGATGGAGGACAAGAGACATCTGCTTGCTTACCATGTCATCCACTCAACCAAGACAACAAAATCTGTCTGCTTGTTGGTGTTAATGAGCCTTGTAGTTTGTGTTCCATGTGTGTGTGTGTGTGTGTGTAAGCGTATGTGTGTTGCTGGCCTGAAGCAGGTCAAGGAAGCCTAAAATCAACACAAACACAGCTCAAACAGTGTCAGTCAGGAGAAATGCACTGTTATGGCCCCATGGCAAAATGATAATATGTAAATGGAGACAGCTGGGGAGAGAGGTTAGAATTTTTATTTGTGCATCAGTTAAACAAATATAAAAAGCATGTTCTGAAGTAGGCCTGGGTAAAATTAATTAATTAAGGTTTTTGTTTAAAATACAAATGAAACTAAAATGAACTGATTAAAAAGTACAATCTTTAATAATAATAATAATTTCCCCATAGATTATATATATATATATATATATATATATATATATATATATATATATATATATATACTACTGTTAAAAGGTTAAGGGCCAATAAGATTTTTTTTTCATTCAGCAAGGATGCATTTTCATGTTACAATATACATTTTGTTCTTTTGAACTTTAAAACTGTGTAAATAATTTAATATTAAGAAGCACAACTTTTCCTCAAAATTGATTATAATAACAAATGTTTCTTAAGCATTAAATCAGCATAATACAGTGATTTCTGAATCTGAAGCATCAGAGTAATGCCTGCTGAAATTATATTTTTAAATATATTAAATTGTTATTTTAAATAACAACTTTATCAATAAATAGTTAATAAATAACAATAATTTATAATATTTCACAATACTGCAGTATTAAAGTATAACCAAATGAACAGCCTTAAGCCGGGCATACACTGTGCAATTTCTGGGTGATTTTGGCAAGGTACCAACTCACACTGTATGAGTAGATCGCATGCGATGTAAAGCCAAAGCTCACGATTTTAATGCGCTCACTGTACGGTCCGATCGTCGAGTTGCGATTTGACTGTTCACACTATGCTTGGGGAAACACATTGGATCCCTCAGAACCCGTTTGTTTGTGGCTGTTTCAGAATAAACATGCTTTCCAGGGATAAACACACTGCTTTGGTGATATGCAGCAATTATGTGTGCTGAAACGTAAAAAAAAAAAAAAAATATCTGACGTATCTGACTAAAAATAGCGTATCTGACGCTCAGGTGGCTCGGAAGAAGTGGCCAATACGGTTTATCCATTTTGCAACGTGAACTGGAGGTAAGCAGGCGTTTTCTTCCCTCTTTTATTTTTCTTTTTCTTCACTTCAGTCCACACTACACGCCGTTTCGTTTATGGTTTCGCGCATGCGCAGTGAGGGAAACACGGAAAATCGGTTCGTAGCCCTGCTTCAATAGTGCGATATCTCACGAGAGCTGTCAGAAATCCATTCGAACAACCAATTGCCATTTGGGTGAGGTTAATCGACTCTCGTTTCCCCTTGTATACTGCACAAACACTGCACGACAAACGACAATGCTGAAAATCGGCCCGACTTGAAAAAGAGTCGCACAGGTCAGAATTCGGCTCTAAATCTCATGAAAATCACACATTGTATGCCCGGCTTTAGAGAGCATACGAGACTTTTTTCAAAAACATACAATGAAATTTAAATTAATTATAGCATTTATAAAGATTATTAGTAATATGTAATGCTTTTAGAAATATCCAGTGTGTGCTGTAGGTTCTGGAATAGAATTAGTATGTAGAAGGCATTCCCAATTCAATTTGAGTGGTGCATAACCCTGCTCTGAAGTTGCTAATGCATCTAGAGATAAAGTATATGGGTAAGTGAGATGGCATATATTAGATGTTATGGTTGTTGATTTCATGCACATTTAAATTAGACACAAACGCTATCCCACAATCCCACAGTGCCTAACTAACAGCACTGTACATCAGCACAGCACACAACATTGTCAAACCACTCATTTGAGCTTAATAGTTCATGAGCCAAAGAGCACAGACAGAAATTCAGATCTCCTGCCTGCTAATGTGTGCTTAATGAATGAATGAACCCACCAACTGGTAGAAGCCACCAATGTGTGTGTGTGTGTGTGTGAATGTAATTGCGCAGCTCTGTGGGTGTACACCAGACACATCTGGTGCGTGTGACATATGGACATTAATCACCAACATTAACACTTCAGCGTGAGGGTACACATGGTCTGATGTGACCCCTCAGGTAACACATGTGCTCACCTCCAGCTCAGCTGCTAAATTCTCCTCGTTGCCCTCCTCTCGCTCTCCACCAGCGATGGTCGGAGGGGTAGAGGCTGGTCGGGGGACTTCAGATATACTCCTCCTCAGCTTAACGTGTGGCTTCTGAGACTCAGTCTCCTCTGATTCTGATTTCTGTTTAGATACACAAAGACAAAAGGACAAATCTGTATATACAATATGCATTTTTTTTATAAGGGAACATATTTCAAAAGAAAAAAAAATCATGCACACATATATATATATATATATATATATATATATATATATATATATATATATATATAGTTCTCTCTTTTATATAAAATGAATATATTTATATATTTATATAAAATGAATGAATTAATAAGTAAATATATTAGTTATTTTTTATTTAGGATTACACAACCAATCAATGAATGAATAATATAAAATAAAAGCATTCATGGTTGAAACTATTTTAAAAGAACTAATATATATAAATATATATATATATATATATATATATATATATATATATATATATATATATATATATGTTCTAAAATATAAACATTGATTTTTTAGATTATGAATGGATGAATGAATAAATAATTATACAAATATTTAAAAATACAGCATATATATTTATTTATATGGTTGAATGAATGAATAATGAAAAATGAATTATGTTTTGATTGACATGATAACTGAATTCCAGAAAATAATAACTAAAAGGCTGCAAATGTATAAAATATATCCCATTGTAATGTAACGACTGAATCTTAATTAAAAGTAAACACAAGCGAAATTAACACCTAGAACCATCTTAATCTTTCTCAATCTCTCTCAGATTCACCTGTGACCGACAGGTGAATTATTACCATAGGCAACTGAGCTGATGGAGTAAATATCAACCATGACTAATACACCCACGGATTTATGAGATGCCTGACATTTTTGAGACCCTACTCTCAAATAAAAGTGATTTAGTGTGTTCCTCTGAACGTCTGTGTGCTGCTCTTTCAGTAACATCTTGCATATAAATGTTTGAGAAAGTTTGCATGCATAAACACACACATGCAAAATCATCTGTGTGTGGGTGTCATTCTGAATGTCTCCAGTTACCTTTATACTCTTCCCAGGAATGATCATCTCTCCGCTGCGTGTAGTCAGGCCAGGGGAGGAGGGGAAACTCCGGCGGGGAGGTGGAGGAGGGGGGGATTTCGAGGGCTTCTCCGTGCGATACCTCGCCACCGTCAGCTCATCCGAGCCTCGTCTGGATCCGCTGTCTTTACTGGAAAGTTTATTCTGAGGCTTATTAGGCTTGTGTTCAGGTGTGGCATTGGTGCTAGATGGACTCTGGCTCTGGTTTTGGTTTTGAATCTGGTTCTGAGCAGGTTTGATCTGCTTGGCAGCAAAGTCCAAGTCAGGAATGGCCTTCATGAGCTCGGCCTGAGTCTCCTCCAACAGTCGATTAATGTCCTGAGCGCTGTACTGTGTTAGACTGGCTCTCTTCTCTTCCCAGTCCCGCTCTGCTGCCTGAGGAGACATACAGACTACATTTTACAAGATCATCAGTGCTTCAAAACAGCTGGTAAAGAAGCTGAAGTGTTAAAGCCTATTCACACAAAGTCAGACTTTTCAACTCTAAACACATTTACAACAAGATTTCACAAGTGCACTATTATTCAAATTTTAAGGACGGTAAGATTTTGTGCATGTGTGTTTGAAAGAAGTCTCTTACATTTACCAAGACTGCATTTGTAAACATCCAGTAAAACCACAATTTATAGTTTATTCCTCTAGTTTATTCCTCTAATGTCAAAGCTGATTTTTTAGCATGATTACTCCAGTCTTCAGTGTCACATAATCCTTCAGAAATCATTTTAATATTCTTATTTGCTGCTCAAAAAACATATATTTTATTCATTATGAAAAGAGTTCATGATTCTTTTATGAATATATAGTCAAATGAAAAGTTTTTTTTTATTATTAGAATAGGTTTGTAACACTATAAATGTCCTTAATGTCACCTTTAATCAATTGGCTCCTTAGAGAATAAAGCATTAATTTCTTTAGAAAACAAAATACACTTTTGAACGGTTGTTTATCTTTATGAACTTTATTACTGCCACTTTCACATAATAAATACTTCAAATTGCGGATTTATCAAATGTCATTATTTTTAGCAACACAAGTTGTCCAATGTTAATTTCTAATGTCAAAAAATCACCTTCATACTTTGTCTAATTTAATGACGCCAGACCTAGGCCTGATATACATATTAAAACAACATTACTAAATAAAAAAGGTATTGCTATTGTATACATTTAGACAACTGGTTTCTTTCATTTTAAATCTCATTCCTCACCAGTCTCACTTCCACGGATGAGGCCTTCTCGGACCCTCCTCGACCTCCCAGCTCGCCCAGCTCCCGCCCCTTCAACGAGCTCACCATCCCATGAGCATCCTTCTCACGCTGTGCACTAGAAGGGTTCGAGTGGCCGTGGCCTTGACCAGAGTGTGGGCTCCAGTTAGCCAGGCTGGTCTCATTGAGGTTTAGCGGTGGACTGGTTGGAATATCAAAGTCTGTGTTCTTCCTGTACTCGTCCCCTCCTCCGAGTTTAGGAGAGGGGCTGGAATACTCATCCTGGGTTTTCCACACTCCTTCATTCATCTGCCTGATTAAGCCATAAAACAGCACCCAAAATAATGAAGAGTAAAATACATTTGAGACATGTGGCTAGATGGCGAGCATGATTTCTCCAAGTACAGCATGTTCCTGGATCAACATCCTTGTTGATCCTGGAACAACATTCCAATCAACCAATCAGAACTGAGATATAACTTTTCAGGAAATATCTGTTTTAGGCTTACAATCAGAGTTAGCTGCTTCTAAACTCTTGTTAATCAGCTTTCATTTCCCACTGATTTTAGTAATAAATTATGGGTAGGGTTAGGTTTAGGGGTAGGGATAGGGTTAAGTCCATATTTTTGGACAATAATGTTGATCCAGGATCATCAGAAGATGTTGATCCAGGAACATGTCTCACTTGGTAAAATCAGGGCGACCGTGGGTAGCAAGGGAATGGTTAAATAAGTGTTTGTCTACCTCCTCAGCGTGGAGAGAGTGTCTGTGATGGATCTGCAGCGTTTAAGCAGGGCATCCAGTCTGTGCGGCTCCTCTTTCAGGAATTTCACAGCTTCCACTTCCACTCGCAACACCACTCGCATTTTACTCTGGAGCCCCGGGAACTGATCTGAACGAGAGAGACAAACAGAAAAACAGACAGGCAGAGAAGTGAACAACTCTCTCCTCTAACTGAGGTTCAAGTGTCTGGCTGTGAAGGACAGAAGACCGTCTCACTCTTCAGCTCGGTGAGAGTCTCTCCCAGTTTCCTCAGCAGTGAGCTTTTCTCCTCCAGCTCCTGCACTGTCACATGTCGGTGATTGACAGACATCTCCTTCTGGATTTCATCCACGGACCTTTCCAGATCACTGTCAAGAGCAAACATTAGCTTCGTTACATATTGATTGTTTCAGAAAAGAGCATAAACCTGCATGACATATTAATTGATGCTATCACAAAGCACCTCAGTGTTATTACACAGAAGGGACTCTTGATGTTTCTGACATTTAAAAGTTGAAAAATGTAGCACGAGATGAGCGTGAAAATCCTGCGCTGTGGCGTCGGCACGCATTTGAATAAGTGTCAGTGCAGCAGGGTGCTTTAGCACTAAACGACTGAGACACAGCCAGACTGTTTACACTCGAAATCCAATTTAACCACGTCAAATAAATCCACCCCTCGCAAAATGCTTTGTTACAAACAGCGTACGGTTAATAATTGAATCACATCAACTGGCTGTTAGCTATACTTAATAACCGCTATCAATTAAAAGCAACACGACTGATCTGGCAGCGGGTTGAAGAGGCGGATTTAGTCACCCTGCTGCTTTTAATTGGAAGAAAATAAATCAATGAGATGCTGTCCGTTGTTTGGACGAGCTAAAGCTGAGGTGCAGGTCTGCAGGTCTATAACTGAGACTGTTTATGCCTCATTGTTATGCATTTATTCACATTCGGGTATGAGTTGATGAGAACCCGTGCAATAAAAATAAATGTGAAATTATTTTTTTCAGCATTATGCAGCAGTTTCACTAAGCTAGCGCCTCAGACGGCAGTATTATAGCACATATTGTGTGCCAGACGCACTGCAGTTGCTGAATGATGAGTTCCTCCTCGTTCAGGTATTTGAGTCTCTCCTCTTCCACTAGGAGGCGCTGTCTCTGGAGAGGGTCTTCCTGTTTCCTCAGCGCATCTGATAGACGCAGACTCAGCTCTGTCTCGGTCCTCTTCAGTAGACTGCGTATGGAGTCCTGGTTCTGCAACTACACACAAACACAAACCAATTAAAGTCTGTGCAAAGGCAATTTAGAGAACTATTTCGAAACACATGGCAAATGTTATAAATGTTTTGCTGAACACATGTTACAAAGACTAGATAGCTATGCTTTCATCACGTAAATGCATACCATAAACATGTATGGCTGTGTAAATCAAATGAAGCTGCTAGAGGAAGCTTTTTACTGTAATTATTTGTGAAATTTTCTAGTTATTTCTGAGTGATTTTTTTTTTAATAGCTATTTTTTTTTAGTGTATAATTATCAAACCAGAGGGCCAGGGTCCACTAGGGGTCCTCATCAAATTTCCAAGGGGGCCAAAAGACAACTTTAGAATGAAAGGGAAATGAAAGTTTTAAGCAGCTTTTTTAAAGTTAGAATACATGCCAACATGGGGGAGGAGTGGTAAAATATTGTGTTGGACAGCAGAGGCTCTCGGTCAAAAGATTTGAGAACCACTGCTTGAGGTGATTTATATAAATGTAGGACATGTTACTTAATCAACCTCCTATGGTGTTACTAGAACAATATTCCCAACAACCAATCGCAGCCCTTCTATGTTCAGTATTAATCTATGAACGATTACAGTCGTCAGAGCTTTCAGGTGTATCAGTGTGGGAGCGTTTAAAGAGCCACACAGATGGGAAATCAAAAATTACCTGTATTACAGTGTATGATGTAGCTGTCCATCAGTGTAAACAATGTGCAAAGTAATTAAACCAAAAAGTACACGATTTATAAAGTTATTGGCTTCTAAAGTAAGGAGTCGACTCTGAATCACTGAAACGAGTCGTTATAGATTTCAAATCTTTTGCCAATGGCAATGGCTAAAATTCATTTTTACCACAATACCAGAGCAGTACAACAAATCCCTTTTGTTGTGTCCACAACATTTCACTGATGACTGCTTTTCTAATCTCAGTGAGTACAAGGCGGGATTTTCAAAGCGTTTGGCCATAAAAGAGGATTCATTACCAATTTTATTTAGAACAACGAGCATCTCCGAATCACAACGCGAAGTATGATTATGAAGTTATGTGTCTGTTTTCTCCCGAGCGTCTTATCAGTATGTGTGCTGTCTGCGCTGATCGTCATGTACAAAGACGTCATTAAAATGAAGTGTAACTCCGTGAATACTCAACGAAGAGACATGAGAGAGATATCTATAAAAAGTTTGACATGTCTACTTTAAAACTAAACAAGTGCTGCCGAAAACAGATATTCTGTGATAAAGTAATCCATATGAAAACAACGCGATGTCTGTTTTTCATGTCTCCCTTCGTGACCACGCCCCTCGCTGAACGCGCTATTCAGATTCAAACTGAAGCGCGAGGCTTGAATACGCACACACAGAAGAAAAAGCAGCGAGACTGTTCAAGTTTTTTATTTTACTGTTTGTTTCGCGATGAGAGGAATAAGACATAATTCACCCCAAACAGATGCTAACGCATAGTTTACCGTGGAGGTGTGTGCGGAACAACCAATCAAACCTGACTATGTCAGTTGACCAATCAGAACACAGTATGCTACCGAAAGGTGGGGTTTAAGGAAACTGAATCTTTTGAACAGCTTCGCGCGAACCGTTTGGGGATCTCTGAGAATTGAGGTAATTTTAAAATGATATTTTGACAAAATGACAATGTTTTATAACCTTGGATGGATTTAAACCTAATGTACAGGACTTATAAACAGTGATAGGAAGCTTAGAATTTTCATCTTACTGGCTCTTTAACAGAAGGTCAGCCGTCACAATCCATCACAACACAGCCATCAGATGACTCATATATGTATCCATATGTAACATTGACCTGTCTTTGACCATATGCAGCTGTCATCTTGAATGTGAAGATATAATATAGAATTGGCTTTGATAGTGTGTCAGTATATACCGTATACTATCCTTGATAGTGTTTGTGATGGACCACATTAGTTTTGGTCTCTTGAATGCCCTAATGTGAATGTGCATCCATGTCCTTGAGTTTATTTTGTAGTATTTTCAATTTGTGCATGTTGAAGGTTGTGTGGGAGTTGGAGTGCCAGATATCACCATCATTTTGCGATTGCGTAAGCACTAATGTTTGTTTGCCCTGAGAGAAAAACAGAGTGGACTTTGTCACTTGCATAGCACCGATAACGAGAAAGTGTGTTTTTGCACACTCTAAGTTTGTGTGTACGATGAGATTTTAGAGTCATTTGGTGGCAGTTCCTCCTCGAGCTGAATTATTTATGAGTCTCATGCATTATTCAACATATCCATGTCTCCTAGGTAACAGGATGAGGGCAGGGGCCGTGTCTCCAGCTCTGGCATTCAGGCAGGTAATAGTCTAACTCAGCAATATGCAGTTGCATGACACCAGCGGCTTGGCTCTCGACGCCAAAGCAATTGACACCAATCTCGCCGTCCCCACGCGACATGCTTAGACTGTTGCAACATCCCCTCTACTTCTCCATGCATTTGAATAAATTGGCTTCCAACTCACATCCACCCCAAAATTGGGGTATAGTGCTCTGTTTCAGTGTTAAATGTTCATAAACTGCAAAAGTGAGATCTTAATGGGTTTAATCAGTTTTTTGACATCCAATACAAATCTCTCTCTATTTATATAGTAAAAAAAAAACACATTACTTAAAGACTTTATTTATAATGCATTATAAAGGGTTATTTAATGCATTATAAGTTTGCATAATGTGCCTTGTGATTCATTATAACTTGTTGTATATAAAATGCATAGTGTTACAATCAATTTACTGTTGTCACAATTATTTGTGAGATTGTACAATGCATTATAAGGTGCATTACAATGCATTAAATCTACTTTTATAATGCATTATACATAAAGGCTTTAAGTAGTGTTAACAAAATATCTCTCTGAAAATTTGCCAGACAATTCTTAATGTCCCATGAAGGTTTCTTTCAGGTTTGCTTTCAAGTTCACTTCTCTAGCAAAATTATTTTGTTTTAAGAACTAGTAGATACTTACACATACTTATTATGATTAATTTACATATATTTTATTTCATAATTAAGAATATTCCATATCTTATAATTATTTGTTTATTTTTTGCAGCATGGGATTGTGTTTCTTTAGCAAATGCAGACTCTATACAGGTGCAGGGTTTATATTATGTAATATGGACTACAATTTTTCATCTTCCTTGTATTGAAATCTACATCTTTTAGAAAATTCCATATGCAAATAAATGGTTTTACGTTTTTGAACACGAAGAACCACTGTGTAGGAAACAACAGGGAATATTTAAGGTTGTGCACTCTTTCTAGGTCACTAATTGAATAAGCAAATAATTCATGAGAACTACTTTGTATAAAAGATCAAATTTCCTTGCTTCTATTGAGACAAAAACAGATGTCTCTTTAGAAGCTTCCTCTGTTTATTCAGAGAGTTCACAATAGAGATGTGAGTTTTCACTCATGAATCACACCAGTAGCTATCATTCCACAGTCAATTTTTATTAAAGCATTGCTGACTGAAAAGCTGCCTTGATTTGGGGCCGGTGTCCTCTCTCTCTCTTCATCTACGTATCCCTGCTGGCCCATACCATCTCATCATTGAGTATGATATTAAGAGTTATTGCCTGCCCTGCTATAGTGAATCACACACAGCAGCAGCCGGAAAATTAATGACTAGTTGAACACATGCTCACTTACACATAAATACAAACACACTTAGATATACTTATACATAGTAGTGTAATAAATACAGCATTTTTTTTTTTTTTGGATCAATTAATTTCTTTAATTAATTTTTCTTTAATTAATTATTTTAATAATTTTTAATTTAATAATTATTTTTTTTAATAAACAGTAAGTCTATTAGTTCAAAATTCATTACGTTTTTTTTTTAAAGAAATCTTTTATGCTCATTACGGCTGCATTTATTTAATAAACACGATCCTTCAGAAATCCTTCTAATATGCTGATTTGCTGCTCAAGAAACTTTTTTTACTATCAATGTTTAAACAACTTTAAAAAAAATTTAAATACAGGATTATTTGATGATTAGAAAGTTCAAAATAATTGCATTTATTTAAAATAGAAAACGCATCCATGCTAGATAAAAATACATTTAAATAAATCTTAAAATAAATAAAATAAACAAATAAATAAAACTCTTTCTATATATAGATTATGTTCTATTCAAATTTTAAGACTTTTAACATTCTGTCCAGGTGTCTATCCTGGTTAAAAAATAATGTTTTATTAATGTACAATGTCCCTGTTAAGAAAACAAATAAAATAAATAAATATATATTATATTAGTTAAAATTGCTTTTTCTGAGTGCAATCATGGATGACTGGAAAAGTCATGAAGATTCATTGCTGTGAGATCCCTGTTTTATAGACACCACACTCTCAGAGAAATGTCTGATGCAATTTTATAGCTGAGCATAACTAGAAAAAAATTATTTTCCGCTTTAAAAATTTCCATGACTTTTTGAGGCTACAAAAAAAATCATTTAAAAATACCCTTGCGTTTCCAGGTGTTGCAAGACTGTGGGAACTCTGTAAATACAGAAAGGAAAGTATATGACAGACACACAACCCAATAGGATCTGTCAGACCGTTAGTGTGCCTCTCTGCTGGCTTTCAGCCCTCCCTAAAGCTCCCTCCACATCCTTCCTTTCTCTCCTCCTTCACACATTCACCAACACAAACATTTCCCTTTATCATACTCCTGCTCAACATGTCACCGTGATAATCTGACAGCTGGCCGTACAAGGAATTTCCACAGTTTACAACAGTATCCATACATATTTTATTTAGACGTTTTGCCCCATTCAGACATCAGATTCTATATCCATTCTGCTCGTCAGAGTCGACTGCTTCATGGGATAGCTGGCACATATCTAAAAAAAATCTGACATTATGACAGATACATTTCTGACTGATACAGTATGTGAATGTTCCCTGTTCCCCATAGATGTAACTTATCAAACATCCCTCTTCTTCCTCTGTTTCTCTGTATTTCTGCCCAACTTAACACACACAGGAACAGAATACCAGCATTCCAATATAAACTTTCTGTAATGTATAAAATGTTCAGTGTCTATCTTTTGTAAATATGTATTAAAAATCATCAGTAACACAATTAAAAAACATTCAACTAGATTTGATTTTACCATCAAGTCCTCTGGTTTGGATGTTGAAGTGCGTAACGCATGCACACTTTCCATGCTGAACTCTAAACATGGCGGAGATCGATGCATTTCCTCCTCTACACCACACACACTGAACACCATCGGGACATTGAGCAACAAATCTGCCGTTAATACCAGGTGAAGCCATTCTGCACATCCTCTTTGTTTTTCACTGCTGTGTGTAAATAAATTTGACTGTGAGATATTGTGAAGACTACAAATCGGAGCTGCTGTTCCTGCCTTCTGTGCCTTCTGTACCACCTTCTGTATCACCTCCTTAAATCCTCCTCCCTGCCAGCAGGCAAACATCTACAGTAGATGGCTTGCAGTGTTAGGTGCAGGTTAGCGCATCTGGATCTGTTCAGTTGATTCTGACTGATTGACACTCATTCTAATGTGGTTATGAAGCATTTCCAGGTCTGCCAATAGTGCTTTACATTTAACCAAATCTAGAGATAAGCACATGTACAAGTGATTTCCATGGTATAAGTGGAATGATCGACACCGAACTGCTTAAGAATGAATATTTTAATACACATCTAAGGAGTAACAGGTTTCTCTGAGGCTTCGCATCATGCTGCATTCTGACCGCATATGCATTCAATTTTCCATATTTCAGTGGTCCGTTGTCAGTTATTCCTTACTTTGAGACTGAGGTCTTACAGAAATGACAATGTCTGATCTTCCAACTGTGCCAATCGTGTGCGCTATGACTGAAACTAAGCAAAAACACAGCTATCATCATTTACAGCTATCAAATTAAAGCAATTTGGAGCAGTTATCATTTGCACTTGAGTGTTGCTGTCAATCGAAAAGTGACACCTTTCCAAGTAGCAAAATTACAAAGTGTAGAGCATCAAGAAACATTTGTGTCCTCAACATTGAATTGAACTGAGCTGAATAATACAACTAATTCATTCTTAGAGTTACTTACAGCTGAATTGGATTTGTTTTATAACTTATGAACTTTGTAACTTATACACTGTAACTAAATTCAATCAACTTTTAACTACATTGATCTGAATAATGACACTATTGCTGCTTACAGCTGGATTTCTGCAGTATAGAATCTATTATGTTCCTGTTTATTCCTTTGAAGCCATGTTTGGACACAGTCTGTATTATACAAAGCACTCTATAAATAAATGTGATTTAACGTGAAAGCTAAATGCCCCTATCAGTCAATCAGAACAACTTTGAAGTTTGAGTTCAAGTTTCATAACCAGCTTTGTGGAGATTACTACCTAGTGCGACGTGTCGAAAATAGAAACCAAGCAAGTGACAAATTGTCTTGACATGCTACGCTGTAGACGGTCACCCATGGTGAGGACAAAAACTCAGATTAACATGGAAGAGATGTGATTTATCACATGCCGCTTTATCATGTCATGCCTGTTCGGTTACCTGCTGTGTGTCAAGATGCACGAGATTGTAACGTCTTACCTGCATTTTACGGAGCTGTGCAAGCTGCTTGCGCAGATCGGTGGCGTTCTGTTGAAGGTCGTGAAGGTGAAGCTGCATCTGTAGCCTGGAGACGGTGGAGGCCTGAGAGCCTCCGGATGGAGGTGGAGGCATCAGTGCCAGCGGGGCAGATGGAGTCAGTGCTAATAACCACAACACAGGACAAAGAGTCGACACTGTGAGCTCAAAATCCCACTCAATCAAATACAAATTATTTGCACTTACCCATCTACACCTTCTACACCTTCATCGTTCAGTCCTGCTCCTGGAGATCGACCTTACAACAGAGTTTATGCTGCTTTCATGTTACAACGAATGTGTTGAAAAGTTTAATGCAAACATAAAGGCATATTTAATAGTCAGAAACGCAGGATAATGCTGGATTCAAGTCCACCTGGGAAGCTCTCACAGCCAAATTAGGCAACTGCTTTTAGGATATACTGCATAGCACATTCAAGCTGGAAACACAATATCCAAAATGCAACAAGATCAAAAGCTATCTGTTTCTATTATGTGACTCTTCTCATTATCACCAAGACTGCATTTATTTGATTAAAAATACAGTAGAACAGTAATATTGTGACATACCATCACAATTATAAAATGGAATTTATTCCTGTTATGGCAAAGCTGAATTTACAGCATCGTTACACCAGTGTCACATTAATATTTTTCTGGAAAGTCCTGGTAAATATGACTTTGCTTGGTTATCCATGAACACAAATCCCATGATTGTGATATTTCTGACCTGAAGTTTGCTTGAGCCCAGACTTTCCAAGATGAGGCCAGGTCGAATAAAGAATTATGGCAGATTTTTTTTTATTATTATTATTTATCATAAGCTGTGAATGTTAATGGTGCAGTATAATATGTACAGATTCTGTGTGTACTGTTAGAGAAGAAGAAATATAAAGCTTGCACTAGTCAGTTTGGTTTACGAGGAGACCAAAGTACTGTACACTTCTCATCATTCTCCATTAGAAGCACTGAGTGATAAAACACACCAAATTACACACCTAATGTTCATTATTGCTCTTCTTTATTTTGTTTTATTAGCTCTTTCCGTCTTAGTCTGTAAGTGAAAATAAAGAGAGAGAATTATGAAACTGTCCTGTGAGTCTATATTATTCTGAGCAGAATCACTTCACAATTTCATGATTTCTGAACTTGTAAGGAGGAACTTCCCAGAAGGACTTGAACACAGTTTTAGTTCCAAAACACCTAGCTGTAGATTCAATCAAGTGACCTTGACTAGCTCGATCGGGTGTGACTGATTAGGATTGAGGCTAAACTCTGTGGAAAGGAAGATCTCCAGAAACCAGATCAAGGACTTTTGCTCTACACCCATCCTTCTTTGTGTTTTCAGACAGAGATACACTAACCCGCACACACACACACAGAGAGAGTGTTGTCACCTCCAGAACCCATTCAGGAACATGCTGTTAGTGAGGAAGACAGAGATACACTACCAGCACTCTCCAGTCAGTTGTTTTTAACAAAAGGGTACATTGTACCAATTCCCCAAGATTTGGGAAATGTGAAAACCAACACGTCCTCCCCACACTTCATTTTCAGCATGTGAATGTGTTAAGTTTAGGAAAACAGACTGAGGGAGAGAAATATCTAGTGCAGGCAGGCCACAGAGGAAAGCTACTGTGGAAATCTACAGTTGGATCAAGCATTAAAGTGCTAGTCCAACCCCAAAAAATGACAATTCTGTCATTTCTATCATTCATTCACCCTCATGTTGTTTCAAACCTGAAAGAGTTTCTTGCTTCCATCGAACACAAAAGATTATATTTTGAAGAATGTGAAAAATCTGTTGAAAAAAACAGTTGATGGTAGCCATTGACTTCCATAGCATTTTAACCATACAATGGAAAGCAATGGCTACTGTACCATCAAATGTGTGTCCAACATCCTTCAAAATACCTAATTTTGTGTTCAACAGAAGACAGAAACTCTTCCAGATTTGAAACAAATTGAGGGTGAGTAAATGATGACAAATTTTTCATTTTTGGGTGGACTATCTTTTTAAAAAAACAGAAGGATCACATTTTCTTATACTGTATATAAAAACAAACACTCCCACCACATTCATCAGAAAAGACAAATTAAATATGAGAGAGCAGAGGCAAAGCTACCTTTCTTCTTCAGCCAGCCAGCTGTAACACACATTAGAAGCTTTCAGCTTGCAGTTAACTAAATAACCGTAATAAAGTAAAGAGAAACAGAGTGCTGAATTGGACTTTTTGTGGATCAGATTCAAAGGGGGAGACTAGGACTCATGGGAAACTCTCTCGATGGCCCTTTACTGAGGTGAGAGTCGACTCAGACTCACCTCTCTTAACCGTGAGGAACCTTCAAAGACAAATCTAGCAAATCAAAACCCTGGCTGCAGCCTTTGAAGGCTTGGCCACTGATGAAGACGCTCTCTGAGGACACCCGTTACGGTTTTGAGAAGAAACAAAACTGAAAACTAACAAAAAAGGAGCACTGAGCACGATCCGTGAAAACATCAAGGTTGTTCTGATTAAGAAGAACAGAGGAATGAAAACAAGGTAGGGTCCTTCATTCAAGTGCACTCTGATGATGAATCATGTTTGCTTGTTTTAATATGGAAACAAGGCCTTTTTGAGATCAGCATTTTTTTTTTTTTTGGGCCACCAAAACATGATATTTTAGACATTAGTTTTAAAGCCTGCCGCACAACTGCTCTGGACAACCATTAAAAAGTAGCTGGACTCACTTCCTGTGGCGGAGCCATCGCTGGTGGATTCGGTCTTCTCGCTGGAAGAGAAAGGGAAGGGCCGTGAAAAGTCCGCCCCTTGGTCCGGAGGGCAGCCCGCCATCATGCAGAGACGCAGCAGGCCGCATCTGAGGATCATACAGCCATGATACTACCACTGTACTACAGCACCTAGTACTACACTGACACTACACTACTCTAACACCACGACTACACTAGCCTTCTCTAGGGCTAACAAAAGGTTTTGCTATCTATCTTGTATAATGCTACTTTTATTGTGCCTTTTACTAATTTCAACACATTAGAATTCCTTTGAGTAACACAGCTTTATTTAACCTATAAAACAATTTTGTTAAACCACGCACACTGCTGTTCAAAAATTTGGAGTCAATAAGATTTTGTTTTTTAATTATTACTTTTAATTTGTAATTAGATTTCACCATATTACTGTTATTTCTGTGTTTGTGAATCAAATAAATGCACTCTTGATCAGCATAAGGGACTTCTTTCTAACAAATTAAAGGGATCATATAATGCGATTTCAATTTTTTCTTTCTCTTTTGAGTGTTAGAAGCTCTTGGTTCATGAAGAAGATCTGTAAAGTTGCAAAGACTAAAGTCTCAAATCCAAAGAGATATTCTTTATCAAAGTTACGTCCCCCTAAAACGACTCGTTCTAACATGCCCCCACATGTCTATGTCACTATGTGGAAATATAATGCCACCCAAATGTTCACTCAAAGTCACGCAAAGAAAGCCGGCGTGGTTTCAGTAACCGCAGTTAGTGTTGAAGCAGCTATGTCAGGGAGATGCTTTGTGTATCCATTTAGAAATCGTTAAGATTACTTACAACAGAACAGCAACGCATTTTATGGACGACTGTTTCATAAACCTAGAAGTGGAGGTAATTCTGACTTTGCTACAACAATCTGGCTCTTCTTAATCAGCTACTGTAAGAATGTTTTGTTATTAGTTTAAGTATTTTCTATTGAATGTTCAAATGCAGAGTTTTTAGGCCAATCAGAGCAGATGTCGAAAAGAGGGACTTTGTAGAAGTTTGTGAGGCGCAGGGCATATAGGACCTACAATTATGTACAGTATTTGAAAAATAATGTGTTTTTTGAACATTGAAGCATGTCAACATATTCTGTTTGACCAAATACAGAAAATAATTATCTTTAAAAAAGCATCATATGACCCCTTTAAAAAATTTTACCAACCCCAAACTTTTGAATACTGGTGTATTGGAACTGAGCTATACAACCCAATACACAACTATTCTTCAATTCGACCCATTCTACCTATTCTACCTATTTTTCTATAACCCAAAACAGTATTTAAACAGTATGCTTATTCACAAGTCACTGGCTTTAATAGCATCTAAAGGTCAGCAATGAACTCTCACTGAAAGTATCTTTAAGTCCTATTTACACCAGGATTATTTAAGGGGACAAATGGCGCTATAAGATTTTAACACCAAAATGCACAGATTTACACTGTAATTATCTGACTTCTTGCTTTTTTATTCATACACTAAAAAAAAACTCTAATCAACAGGATTTACATCAGTCATTTTTATCTCTAACTCAACCTAATCTGAATTAAACACCCTACTTATACAATAATCTTATAATCTCTTCTCAATGCTTTCTTCAAAATGCTCTTTTTGAGATCAGAATCTAATTATTATTCATTTCCTTTCATAAAATAGTTGATGTGAATGATTTTTCACATCGAATATGAATGATAATAAATGTCGAGCAACATCAAAGCATCGGGTACAAAGAGACTCATGGCCATCGCAGGACAAAGAAGACCACCAGCACACACGATTTCAATACAAGCGCTTTACACTCAGCAAGTGAAGACATTTTTGCAAGCTTATGAAACATAAGAAAAGGCAATGGCTACGTAGCAAACAAGAGAGCAAAGGATATTACTGGGTGATAGCAAAATTAAACCATGATAACAACAGTGAGCATGTGTGAAATGGTTGAATGTATTGTGTTAAACTATTTTGTAGTGTCAAGGACATTTCACATGGTACACATGCTGCGTTCAAGTCCTCCTGGGAAGTACGTACTTATGAGTTGACAAGTCGTAATTACGATGTCGAGTGCATTCAAGTCAGTTAAGTCGGCTAAAGAATGTTGAGTTAATAAATTACAAGAAAATACAACAGGGTTTGTGAACTCTGCTTATAGAAAATGAAGAGCAAAGAATTTATGAAGCCACTTTAATCTGTATCGCATAAAAATGTATTCATTGTTATATTATATAGTGTTCCTGTAGCTCAACTGGTAGAGCGTTGCATTAGCAAGCAAGCTAGCGCAAGGTTGGGGGTTCGATTCCCTGGGAACACATGATAGGTAAAAATTTATAGCCTGAATGCACTGTAAGTCGCTTTGGATAAAAGCGTCTGCTAAATGCACAAATTTAATTTAATTTAAATTTAATATTGCAATCCTGTCTATCATTTTCAACAACAAAATTGCCATCAACAACAGACGTTGCATCCATCGATCCATCGATTCTGTCATGTTTCTCATGGACATTCCCCCAACTCGGAAACTCGAAGCTTTCCCACTCGTAATTACGACTTTGTGTTGGGCGTTCATGTGCGTTTAATTTATAATTTACGATGTATCTGACTTGACTTGAACGCACCAACAGTCTTAGGTACAGATGTTTTCCATACACAAGAGAGAGCGCAACAACACTTACTACTGCTTTAGTTCAATGCTAACTAACAACAGGCTGCTTCCATAATAGATGCGATTACTGTAAATGATGTATTTAATGTTGCATGTGAAAACTTATCAAACTAAAAAAAAAAAATTAACAAAATGGCATTTATTTCTCCTATTAAGGTATTTTTACATAAAATACGTTGAACTGTTAACTCACACAGTTACTGTGTACCATGTACAATGGTCTTTACATGTCAAATGCTTATTGTGACTGACGTATCAGAAGCCTGTATGAGTGAGATGGCTTTTATAGGTTGGTTGTCAATGTGAGTGAGCATCTGATTGGCACTGGTTCCATGTAAATGGATATAGATGGCTCTGTGGATGTAGTCATGTCTTACGTGCTGTCACTGTCTGGGGCTCGGGTTAGGACGCTCTGAACCAGTCCAGTCAGACTGGCTATCTGCTTCTCCATTGCCTCCATACGATCCCTGCTAACGAGACAGAGACAGAAAATCTTTTGAAGTGTGTACTTTTTAACATACATTTCCTAGCGATTTTTGCTTAAATTTTCTTTTAAACACTGTTACAGTAGTATATGTACCATTACTAGCAGTCATATCTGCTCAAAGACAGCAACATTTCTCCAAACAGTAAATTGTCTAGGGCAGGGGTGTTCAATCCAGGTCCTGGAGAGCCAGCATCCTGCAGACTTTAGCTCCAACTTGTCCCAATCCTGAAAACCTTGATTACTTCGGTCCAGGTTTGTTTAACTGGGTTAAACTCTGCAGGACAGTGGCCCCTCCAAAAGCTGGATGTGACACCCCTGGCTTTGAGGCATCACTCAAGATCTCTCAATAATGAAGTGCCAGTGTTCGGGCACAGGTTTCATTTTCTAGTGACTAGGTGTAGCTTAGCACAGAGCAAAAATTGTTTAGCTGTCAGATCAATCTGTTTGCAAGAAAACTGATTAAGAAAAATCCAGTATTTAAAAAAAAACAAAAATGTACCACAGCATCCCTGAAAATCCCAATGAAAAGACACTGCCAAAAATAAATCACATAAAGACATAAACAAGATAAAGCAAGATATTTAAGATATTAAAAAGCTTGTTTAAATCATGTGCCAACTTTGTCAAGTTCTTATAAATGTACTCTATATATTAATGTTTTATATATTTAATAGATTTGGGGAAAAAATCTAAGGTTTTAGTTTAAAGACTTTTACATTTGGTGTAACCATGAAGTAAACAACAATAACATATGCTCCTAATAATTACTTTCAAAAAAGTTGTTTAAATATACAGTACACTGTACATAGAGAAGAAATTGTTGAATAAAGTCTTTTTTTTTTAAATATTTTTGTGCACAAAAAATATTCTTATAGCTTCATGAAATTAAAGGTCTTTGCACACCGAGACTGAAATTCTTGTCCAAAAAAATTAATAAATATGAAAAAAAAAAAAAAAAAAAAAAAAAATTGTGTCATTTTAGGTTTACACACTGTCTCCGAAACTTTCAACCGTCATAAAACAATTCTGATCATGTTAGATTAGATAGTTTTTCGACATCTGTAGCAACCTTTGGTTGAACCACTGACGTCACATGGACTATTTTAATTATGTCCTTACTATCTTTCTGGACCTTTGAACGCATCAGCTGCATTGCTGTTTATGTAGGTTCATAAAGTTCTCGGATTTCATCAAAAATATCTTGATTTTGGTTGGAACTGCATGAGGGGTAGTAATTAATGTGTAAACTAATACGGATTTCTTTCTAGCATTTGCATAATATTAAATGCTGTTTATTAATTTATGTTATGAAGTGTCCAGACTGATGTTCAGTTCTTTCCATGAAAATGTGTGTTTGTCGGTGAAAAAGTAAATAAATAGCCTCACATGTATGTCCACGTAGTTTTGCTAGTGCTTACCGTGTGTCCGTCTCGCCCCCAGATAATGATGACCCAAATCCAGGTCCCTTACTCCCATCTCCTAGGGGTTCAGAACTGGAGCTGGGTCTGGACTTCGGACTCTCCACAAACACCGAGGAGGAAGCGGAGTCTTTGCGGAAGGTGGTTCTCACAGGCGACCCTCGGCTGGAAGACCCAGTGAATGAATCCCGGTCCCTCAGCTGCATGTCGGGAATCTTCTGCGGGGAGGAGGGCGGCAGACGAAAGCCCATGCCGAGCGTGGAGCTGCTGTAGGTGTCGGAGTATAGAGAACCTCCAGGCTTATACAGGCTGTCCTCCAGGTCGCTTTGCAGCGCTGCAGCTGAGTATGTACTGAGAGACCGCACTGAACCTCGACGGTACAGACCTCCTGACACCGGGAAGCCATAGGGGTCTGCGATGGTGGCCAGGGACTGAGTAGAAGCCATACTAAGCCTACCCTCATGCATCAAGCTGTACGGATCGGCATAAAGACCTTCATTCTTTAGGAGGACCATGCCTTTACCAGACATCTCCTCGTCGGGTTTGACATCACGCCGCTCCAGGATGGAAGAGGAGGAGGGGTTTAAGCCTTGAGCCTGTCCATGAGAGGGCGAAGGGTGGTGGGAGTGGGATTGATGCTGGGGACCCTGCGGGTGAGGGTGACCCGGACCAGTGAAAGAGGGGGTCCGACCTCCACTGTAAGAGAGACGAGATCGAGAAGGAGAGCTGGAGGAGGGTGAGGCAGTGGAGGAAGGGAGAGTGTTGATGCGATGGTTAGGAGACGAGTCTCGGGATGAGTATACCATCTCTCTCTAAAATAAAACAGAGAAAAGAAATGAGCATTTTATGAATAAAGTTAATTTATTTCAGTAATTCATTAAATAAATTCAGCTAATCAACTCAAAACACCTGCAAAGGTTTCCTGAGCCTTCAAAATGGTCTCTCAGTTTGGTTCACTAGGCTAAACAAAGGTTATTTAAGAAAAAGTTTATATATATACACATTTTTTCTAAAAGAGTTAGTTTTCTATTATTTATAAATGCAGAATATCAATTACATTCAGATAGTACAATATTTTTTTAGTTGTCTCATATAATGTTTAAAATCCTACAGAAACCTAATGTAAAAAAAATATATATTTTTTTTGGAAAAGCCACCAGTTCAACAGAACAGTTCATTCATAGTTCAGAGAGTTAAAGTGGACTTTTGCAAAAAATCAATCGAAGGTGAAAATGAGTTGCTGACAAATCAAACATCTCAAAGCAAGAGCAGTCCTCTGATGTTTAGGACAAAAACCAAGAGCAGAGTTCTAGACTTATTCCCCTTATTCTCTCCTTCTCTCACTCTTTCTTTTCATGGGTCTGTAATTCAACTCCGGGGAGCTCCATTCACCCTGTACAGTCCTTTCACCCAGCCTAGCAAAAGCTTCTGGCATAACATTGGATTACATGACACTGTATTCAGATTTCACCAGCGCTTCTGAGCGAGCGCATATACTTTACTAAGCTACAATGAGCAGAAGGAAGAGCTTTTAAACTCTACATTCACAAACACCAGGAAACCCATACTCATCTAATAGAATAGATTTTTTTCTGCCTTGTTGCTTCTCAGTATTTTTCATTCTCTTCATTCTCACCTCTCCTTTTCTACATCCTGCATATCATTCTAAAAATGTACATCTGCTTGTCACTTTACTTGCATTTATTCCACAGCTTGTTTTGTTTTATTTTAAGGCACTCATCCATCTTTTCTTTATTTTTTGTTTTTCTTTTTCCCCTCTTTATCTCTGTTCCCCACCTCTGAGAGTGGTCAAACTTACTGAAGCATTACAGGGATATAGCTTGTTAGCCTGCGTACAATGGACACACTGACGTAACTGTAAGTACACACTCCAGGGAGCAGTTGACATGTTCTGTCTAGAGTTCTGTTGATGATAGAGAAATGGGCTTTAAATATTCACTCAAACACACAAACAGTGAAGGGCTGTAGAGTTTCAACTCGAGTGGCAATTTGAACAAATTCAAAGTGGTCAAAAGGTGCAAAGAGCTTGTCACTGCAGGGTACCACTTTCGAAACTCTTATTTTGTTTAAAATATGAAAGCAGCAATAAAACTAAAATAAAATTAGCCGTATTTTAGGACTAGCAAAATGCACATAATTAATTACACGTTTTATTTGATTTTTAACACATTAAATATAATATTATTACAGTTTGTAATCTAACCAGAAATCATGAAATGAATCACAATTATTAAATCCTATGTACAGTTTAAATGTTATATATTTTACATCAATAGCATAAACATATCTCGCAACTTAAAGTAAATATTCTGCTGATAATATGAATATTTAATTTTCAAAAATTAAAATTAAAAAGAAAAAATAATTTAATTTTATAAACATGTTGTCTTAGTAGTACCACACCACACCAGTAATAACATATATATATATATATATATATATATATATATATATATATATATATATATATATATATATATATATATATATATATATATATATATATATATATATATTCCTTTGTTTTTTATTGCACATTCTTGCAGAAGGGATTCATCATATTTTGCAATCCTTGGCATAATAAAGTTTGAAAACCCTTTAATTAAGTGACTAACAATTATTGGTCTTAAATACAGTATATACTAAATAATCTAAACATAAACAATAGCACATTTTGCTACAACAAAAATCCGTCGTGTATGTGAATCTTTAACATACAAATTGTTTAGCAGTTAATAATTAATTACACTGATTTAAGTCTAAATTAGTGAAAACCCATTCTGCATTCCCAACTTTGACAAGACACGCACACACACTCAGACATCAGTGTACAGACATACAGTACACCCCACACAAACAATCAACAGAAATATTTGCATACATTAACAGCCTCGTGTCTAATAGCAGTGGATATGAGATGGTAAAGACGTCTCACACCAGAGAAGTAAAAATGAGCATTTGATCAACAAAGTGACGCAACATGATCGCTTTTCAAAGTCAACCCACATCAAACTCCTGTGGTAGCACAGCGAGCTCACAAAGTGAAACGAACTCCCAAGTGATATGCCAAAAACTGTGCATAATTCAAAAACCTCCGAGTTCAAGAACATCCAAGTCTGAAAGACGTCGCTCAATGGATCAAACAACGGGTACTTCCCTTTAAAATATTTAACACACAAAAAGCACTGTGACGTCGATTTGAAGGTTAGGTTTGCCTTTCATCTCGCCACATACTGCGATCTACATCTTTAACCTTGTGATTTCTTATTTTGACTTGGGTGAGAAAACATTCTTTAAATATGGATCATGCTTGGCGCCTTTTTACCCATAAGCCCATGCTGAGACAATGTAAGATGGCAAACAACTGAATCATCAAAAGCAGGAGGAATATCTCACCCTGAGGTCTCCGTTGGCCAGATGTGCAGCAGGATAGGAGGCATAGATGGGCTCTTTGCGATAGATTTTGATGATACTGCGGTCCTGTATGTCCCTCACGTCCTCCAGCTCGTAGAAGACGTTCCTTGCTTCGTCTTTGATCAAGATGGCTGTGTTTGGGGACTTCAGCATTCCCGCAGTCAGCTTCTGAGGGAACATGTGCACAATAAGTGCATGCAAGGTCTCCAAACTGTTGAGCTCGTGAGTGATGTGAACACGTCTGGTCTCATCTCCAAACTGAAGGAAAAGGACACCTGAGGAGAGACAAGGAGAGAAGTAAGAAGAAAGTCAAGAAAGACCACCATGATCAAGATGAAAATGGTCAAGCATCTGCTCCTAAATTTATGTATTTAAATGGCATTTAAAATTTCCATCTATTTGGATTACGCCGTTTTATTATAAACTAACAAGCTTAATGTGATGTATACAGTATTTATCAGTTATACATAAACGAGAGAGGTAAGAAACCGTAACATAAACTGAATGTGTTTTAAAAACACATAAATCAAGTTACTTTCAGACTAATACATTTTAACTAACTGAATTTGGCTTGTTCCACATCTTATGCCATATTCATACTTTTCTAACTGAATGAATTCAAATGTTTTTCACAATGAACAGGTTTATGCTTCTAAGTGATCTGAATGTATGCATTTAGAAGTAAAGACTATTTAAATAAAATCAAACAGATGGAAATTGCTGAGAATAAACTGTGCAGAAATCTAGTTTTATTTATGTACTGACAAATATAAAGCGTAAAAAGCATCACATTAGATGTATTAGATGTACACATTAGTCTGTTTATGTTAAAACAGTGTAATCCAAGTGCATGTCAATTTTATATGCAATTCAACTGCATAAATCATAAATGTAATCATACATATTTTTGAAGTGTTGAGAGAGGGAGAGAGTGACAGACAGATTTTAGGATTGATGTCAGCGACAGCAAGTTGCTCATTCAGGGCTGCTGAACTCCTCCTGCACACTTTTTGTCATTCGTTTTTGTCAGTTTATCTTGGTGCACTTCACCTAACGGGGCAGCAGGCGATCCTAAACTTCCTGCTGATGGGACAACAATCTCTCTGAGGGGAAGTGCTCTAACCGAATCACTTTCAGCAAATATTGTGCGCTTGCTGCTAACACACAGACACACTCGGCTAAATCTAACTGAGACTTCGCACCATGGAAACCAAAGCTAAAAACCAAACTGCTGATGGTCAGTTCATCTGAATGCATTGTACTGCTGTAATTAAAGCACTGTTATTAACTATCAACAAGTAGAAAACATTTCACAGTATCTAATTGCAGGACAGCGAAATGTCATCTTCTGCCAAAAGCAAAGCAGAACAGTGAGGCACATGTTTTTTTTTTCACCGATTCATTTATACCACCCAAACATTCAAACAAAGTGATTCAACAGAATGAATCAGATTTTCCGTCCCCGCAAATGAGAAAACAACAGAATTGATCGTTGAATTATTGCGTCATCTCACTCAACTGTAAATACAATGTGACATTTAAAGAAGTAATGTAGCACCATGTCACATCACGATTCAAAATAGCACAGATATATATCCTGAGGTTTATCGAATTGCAATTTGAACTGTTCTTGTACTCTGAGTTATTTACAAGGAAATGTTTATCATAATTAATACTTAACTGTCCATCAAACATTCAAGTAACGTTCTGTATAACCTTTGAGATTATGTTAACATTTTAACAAAGCATTTTGATTTTGAATTGCACCCTGAAATTGTTTCATATTTTTGGGAAAACTGTGATACACTTATTTAGAATTCTCTGATGATTAGAAAGTGTACGATAACAGCATTGATTTCTAAATCTTTTGTAATATTATTCATGTTTTTACTGTCACTTTGGTCAATTTGATGCATTTTTGCTGAAAAAGTATTCATTTCTATACAAAAAACAAACAAAAACAAATACAAATCTTACTCACTGATACTATTAAAGTTGTTAACTTACTCTTGTGTTTATGTGGGCATGAGTGTATTAGTCATTTGAGTGTCAGGTAAAGAGAGTGATTTACTGAGAGCAGTGTATGTTACCTGGAGAGCGTAGTTTATTCTGGCTTGCAGAGCGGGAGAGTGGGAGGCTCTGACGGAAACGGTTCATGCGGTTGAAGCCCAGCGGCATGTCGGCCTCAGACATGGTCTCCAGAGACTCAGCAGATGCGAAGGACAGTTTAGACGCCTGGTCTGCCAAACCTGACTGAGTGGACTGGGAGTGACGCGGACTACGGCTCTAAATGAGAGAGAGAGAGAGAGATTTTAAATGGCATGATGCAAAAGGCAGACATTATTTACTCACAGGGAGAAACCTAAAGTCAAGTCCTCCAACCAGAGAAAATTACACCTAAACAACTGCTCAAGCTCAGGGTGAGAACGTAAGGCAGATAAAAAGTAGCCGATTCTCTGTTTGTGTAATGAGGGGAAAAAGAGCAATGCATTGACAGGAAGATCACTCACAAACTAACAAGTCTCTATGGATGTGTCTCTACAAACAGACTGAGACGCTAACTATTAAACAGAACAAAACAGTCTGCTTCACTGTAGTATATACAGTAACAGTGAATCGCACATCTGTGGATTTCTTGTCAGATGTTTCTGTTTATTTTGTAGCATTTAATAAAGAGGATCCACACAACCACATCCTGGTGTGTTTCACAAGACACCTGTAATGAGCTCCCAGGGTGCACTGGGGAAAGACTGACAAGCTGGTTTACAGAGCAGGACAACCACAGAGCGGCATCAACATACATCAAATTCATTCTCCTCTGTACTGCAAAAAATATGCTTCTAAATCAGTATTTTTCCTTATATTAAAGCTGAACATATTTAAAACTAGACATATTTACTTGAAAAGTGTGTTTATGTAACACGTATTATTTTCAGAGAATAAAAAACACTGTACAAAAGTTTGAGTTCCTTATGATATTTTAATGTTTTTGAAAGAAGTATATTTTGCTCAACTAGTGCATATTAGAACAAAATTAATAGTGTGAATTTTTTATTATAATTAAAAATAACCGTTCCATTTTAAAATATTTTATTATTGTGATGGCAAAGGTGAATTTTCCAATATCTTGAATTACAGTTAATAAATAATAATTTTTTTCCAGTTTTAACCATACATTTAATAACATTTAGAGAAGTTTATACTAGATTTAAACTAGATTTAATTCACGAATAGTGAACAAAAACAAATCAGCAAATTCACATTTATAAAAATAAAACATAAAAACAGGGTGCTTTATTTACACACAAGGTAAAAGCTCTCTCTTTCACACACACACACACACATAAATGCTGAGGCACAGAAGCAGTGCTGTGTCTGTTCCCTTGCAGACAGTGTCTGAGTGCAAAGGGGCCAAGTTGAGCTGATAGATGACCCCCCAGTGTAACTATAATGGGGTCATTTATCCACAACAGAGAGCAGTCCAGGTGCTATTCACACACAAACGCACACACATACACACATCTATGAAATAAGAGCTTGTTTATCCACAATAAGATGCATAATCATATAGCTTTCTGGCATCCCATGCTAAACTAAATGCTATACAAACTAAATGTCCAAACTTTTTCAGGACACAGTATTCATTCATGCTGCTAACATAAGAGTGTTATTACAGAAAAACTTCTCCAGGGCCCCAAAACCCCCTCAGACCCTTAGAGGGTTAAGGATAATAAAAAATAAAAAAAAATCTAAATAATGTGCTAACAATGAGCTATAAACCATTTTTGCACATGCATGCACCTTACGATTTATTGGCAGCAGGCAATTAAGTTCAGAGTTATAATAATGTCCATAATGATCAAGACTAGTCTAAGACAGGGAGACAGGAAGGACAGCTGATTGTCCTTGCAGTGCCAAATCAAATGTATCCAGGTGTCCCCCGAGACATGTGCAATGCCTTGGTGAAAGAGTGGAGTAACATCTCACAGCAAGAACTGGTGGTCTGGTGCGGTCCATAAGGATGAGAAGCTCTGAAGTAATTAAAGCAGCTGGTGGACACATCAAATGCCTGTGAAACGTGTTCAGTTTATGACTGAACAAGTCATAAACTAGTTTAAAATGTTATATAAAATAATATTTACATCAAATGAAAGCAGTTGAAAGTGAGAGGAGGTTTCTTTCTTGCCGAGTTTATAATGCGAACATGAATCTGTTATGAGGTTTGACTGCGCGTCCTATGATGAATTTTGTAAGAGGAATCTCGTTATGATTACAAAATACACATTTTTTGAGATAAGGGCAAATATGAGTAAATACAGATCAGAAGCTAAGGAAAGCCAAGTTGTTCTGATGTGGTTTCAAACCTGGGAGAAAACGCAGCACACTGTTAATCAATGCTCCACGTGAAAACACCCTTAAGACCATCTACATAATCAAGATCTCCTTCTCTCTCAAGCACTAATGCACTTTCAAACGGCTTTTTGTCAAATGCAATAAACAAACCAGCACTCAGTTTCCTTCTGAATTTGTATTTGCATCAATAAACGTGTCAACGTGTGTCATATTATCTTCCTAAAGTGCCTGTTTTTTCTGAATTAAACAGAATCAGGGATCCCTGCAGGATTCTCTGCAATAAATCTCCACACACACGCACTTCAGTTCTGTTCCAACAGCAAGAAGGAGGACAACCTCATGCCAAAAAATACACCTGAATAGAAAATGAAATGAAGGTAACAGCATCTGACAGGACTGTAGTGTGAATGGCATGCGATTATGGTAAATACAGATGTAGCTGAGAAATCCACTACAGCAACAGAAGCAGTGATACTAAATGCAACATGAGGCAGAACAAATCTGAGAATGAAAGAACTACTGAGTACCACACAGTGAACAAACAAACTTCGAATGAACTTCCATGCAATTATTAAATTTATCATGATAAAATGAATGAGTCAACATAGGGTACAATGTTCTGAAAGGAATTTTTTTTTCACGTTTTACCAATATTTGGAGTTTTATGTTTTTGAGTTAACGGAAATGTCCTTAAAATGAATGCATACATATGGAATGAGCTGTCAGTCCTTTTTTCTTTTATTTGTTTGCATATCTTTATGGAATAAAATAAACAACAATGTTTAGCTATTCAGAAAAATGTGAGAGGAATATTTAAATGCAAAAATATTACACAAAGTACAGGAGACAAAATCTATATCTCAGTTTGTGTTTAATTTACCTTGTTTTATAATCCTAAAGATTAGTAGTAATAAATAGTGGTAAACAGATTGAGCTTGCTGGCTTTCACACACACACACACGCGCGCACACACACACACACACACAATTTTAAATGAATGTGGACAGCATAGCCTACATTAAAGTTTTTGAAATATGAGCTCATGTCGACCTCTCTGATTATTTAAAGCTGAGCACAGTATTACTGAGGTCTATTTTGAAGCTCTTTATCATTTACCATTATCTTGTTCTTATTATGAAAACTGAGACAAAGACTAAAATCTGAGTATGAACACCTAAGCACAAGTCTCCATTAGTTCTCCATTTAATTTCATTGCCCTCTATGGGTAACGATTAAGATATTACAAAAAAAAAAAAAAAAATAGAGAGAGAGGAGTATTTTTCTTTCCTTGTACATGAGAGAAGTGTGTCTATTTCAGATAAGATGATGGGAGATACTATAATATAAGATATAATGTGCACAATTTTATTAAAGTAACACTATTAACTATTACAAAGTGACAGTCAGAGAAGGAAAAGGAATGAGATAGAGAGAGAAAAGGAAAGAAAATAATTGCTCTTGAGAATAATCTCTCTCTCCTGCTATTGTTAGACACAGGCTGAAGGCACAGCAGAAATTGCTCCAGCAAATTGCAGTAGATTGAGGCCTATTCAGTCCAATGCTGAGAGAGGGAGAAAGCAGGGAAAGCAGGGAAATGGTAAGCTGGTAGGTGGTCATAAAATGGCGGCATTCTCTGCACTTATCGTGGGGGACTAATAGCGATGATGAAGACTGAAATGATAAGAGGAAGAGGAGGAGGACAGTGGATTAGTTCAGCACACCTTTACTGTCTGCTGGAGGACAAGCTGTGTGCTGTCTCCCAAAACAAGAGATAACAGCTCACACTGTTTAACAAAAACACTAAAATAGTGCTAAACTGGATACCCAGGGAATGCAACATGTGTCCAGTGTACGTCTTTGTTTATGTTGCACGTGATTTTAAGGATACACTGAAACTAATTCAATGGAAGCTACTTTAAATTGTAGTTCAACAGGCTACAGTACTTCAGTTACTCCTAATACAGAAAACAGCTAAACTACACATATTCACATATTACAAAACAAATAAATAAATCACAAAACTATGTCCATCGAACCTAGGCTCATTGGAGAATCGTGCCTCTACCCACATTTTTGCAGAATTTCAGAATCCTTCTGTATATTGTACATTCCATTCAATGTAGCTTTTAAAACTGCAGCTAGTGGGAATAAAACACTAAAAAATGTTCAGACAAAATATTTTTACAGGGCAGATTATCAGTTAATAAAGACATTTTCCATTTTCATTCCGAATTTAGTAAAACATTTTACTAAAATAAAGTAAAACATTGAAATGACAAATTTAGAATTCAGCAAACCATTCAAGAGCTACCTGAAAAATACTAGTTACCTAGAAAAGCCAGAATAAAAATGGAAAATAACTGAGGTATTGTCAAGATATGTTTTCATAGCACCTCTACTTGAACTTAGCTACTCCCCAACACTGTCAATGACGAGCTCTGCCCTCTCTTCGCTGTTAGCATATGGCTAGCTCTAATGATTCGAATACAACTGATAAAGAAAATAACAACGGAAAATGTTAATGAACCAGCACCTAGACATCAAAACACATTTCTAGAAACGAGGAAGTTATCAAAGTAAAAAACAAGGCAGCACAAATGAGAGCGGAACCAAACCAACAAATCACAGCTCTGACAGTAATTTGCAGAGAGGCTAATTTTATGCGGCGCAACCAGCCAGGGGAGACGTTTGCTTTTAACAGGCATCTGTTTGGGGCCTCAGAATCTACACCTAAAGGAAAAAATGTTCCGAAAGCATCTGACAATTCATCTTACCGTGACAAGAACACACAAACATCAGAAGAGAAGAGAAGAGAAGAGAAGAGAAGGACCATAATTCAGGAAAATAAACAAGAATAGAGAGTATAAACATCAAGTATTGGGTAAACGAGAGAGTTTAAGGCATTTGCAGGGTCAGGTCAGGAGGAGTCTATTAGTCTGGAAAGTCCACAGTGAAACAAATAATATGATGATTCACAAACCCAACTGAGATGCCCAGCACTCTAGCAGAAAAACACAGCAAGATCTCATTAGTCCCAAATCAGTGTCGACGTGCACTTAAAAATGCATGTTATTTAGTGTCTGGATAGTCAAATCTAAAAAAACACTTGACATTATTGCTAGACATAATGAGAGAATGAGCGTGTGTGTGTGTTGGCAGGTGGAGTGTAACGTGAGTAAATAAGTGTGAGAGTGAATATGAATGAACAGAATCAGGAGGATCCGGTTACTGAGTCTCAGTCTAATGACACTGTTTATCACAGCCTAAGGCCTTTTCCTGTGTCCTTCTACAATTATACACACCCTCCAACATCACTAATACATACAGTATAATACACATTTCATCCTCGATAGAATACATATCATTCACAATACAGAACAGGTTCAATAATGAAGGATTTGATGGAGTACGTAAGCCTATAAGGTTTCCGAACCAACATCCTAGCACCACACTCACTGCTCTGGCTTCTGATGTGTTTTTTTCCTACAGTCTTATTCCCTGGGCTTTTAAGATGCTGTGACAACTTTAAAGAAATCTAGGTTTTAAAAACATCCATGTGTTCAGTTCTATTAAGTTGACTTCAGCTGTAAGACTTTGATGGGTTCTGTGGGCAGATGTGCACAGAGAGGAAAAGAGAGATACTGTAGATGGAGATAGAAAGAAAGAACAGGGGAATGAGATTTAGAAGATAAAAACCAGTGAAGCAGATCATCACAAATCAGCCGCAGACCTGCACGGCCCACAGATCAATGACTTTAACACACCTGCCACGTGATACACACCTATTCAGCACCACAGACTTCAGCTGTTTTTATCAGAGGCTCTTTGCTGACTATCATTCATTTTAAACATTTAAGGTCGTCCATGTGAGCCACCAAAGGATAGTTTTTTCCAGATTTATCTCACTTTTAGCAACAATTATGTCCCCGCTACTCAGCCCAGACAGAATCCGCTGTCATTTTTTTGCATTTCTTTGTTGATTTTAGGGATGTAAGGTGCGTAAAACTACAGCAGACATCAATACACACCATGTACTGTACATACAACATAAGAACACACAAACAGGTATCAAAAGAACAAGTTTTTGATATAGCAACACACAGAAGTAATCAAAGTACTGACCTTAAAGCTCCAGTAGTTTGGCTGTTGCTATGGAGAGAGAGAGAGAGAGAGAGAGAGAGAGAGAGAGTTACTTAGACATTTATCTCTGTGTGTGGTGAAACCTCATACACAGTCACCATCTCCAACCATCTTTTGTGATAAAAGAATGTGAAGGAAAATATGAACAGAGAGAGAGAGAGAGAGAGAGAGAGAGAGAGAGAGAGAGAGAGAGAGAACAGATCCCAGTGAGGATATCTATCAAAATTTACTGAGTATTTTGGACTCACATTCACTTCAACTCACTCTTAATAATAAGCAATTGTAAGTAACTACAACTAATATATTGCATAACGTAAGGCCTCTTAACACAAGCAAGGTACAGCTTTATTATTTATTCTCTAATTACAATATAATATTTTCATTCAGCATTTGATGCAAAACGTATTGATACCACCAATGCTAACGTACAAAATTAAGGGCAGAAGTCTCTTATGTTCATCAACGCTCCATTTATGCGATCAAAAATACAGTAAAACAGTCACACTGCAAAATATTACTTCAATAAGAATTTTTAGCATTTTAAAGAAACAATTTGTGCTGCTTGTTATTTTCCGTGGAAATTGTGCTAAAAAAATGTTTTTTTTTCCAAAATGTAAATAAAGTTACAAAACAGCGTTGCTTTGAAACAAAAATCTTTTGTTATATTCTACTGTAAATATCTTTGCTCTCATCTTTGGTCAATTGACATTACATACAATTAAAAAACTTACTGAGACGAAAACTCTTGGTAGTGTATAAGCAGCAATAAACAGACTTTTTACACCACATATGCGGCTTCATATTCAGAATAAAGACAGAATTAAAGCACTTGGTGATACAGGGACACATAATTCCTCTAGTCTGGTCATCATATGGAGCTGTTCTGAAGGGGCTGGCCCTCTAAATGAGTCTGCATGAAGGTATTTTAAGGCTTTCTCTCATCTGTCCATCAGCTGCCCTGTCTGACAGACTAACTGACAAGATTGCAGCAAATGAGAAAAAAATTAATTACAAAGATCCCCTCTGTGTCTACGCTTGGCCTGCTGCCCAGACCTATCAATCATACTGAAATTGGTCAGCTGTCTGAAGCGCTCACACCTCTCTCCAATTTTATCCGTGAATTTCACTTTTACAGAAAGTCAAAGACATTACCAGCTAAAACCAGATCATGAGTTTTTTTTTTTTTTTTTTTTTTGCTTGGTCACTTTTTACTTTTTTTGTAGCATTTTATTAAAAAAAGAGAGATAGCGAAAGAAAGAAAAGTAATTTAAATCCCTGTCACTTCCACCACAGGATGATTTGAGATGTGACAGAAATGACACTGTGGTGAAAATAACATTTTAAACACTAATTCATCTGTCATGTACGTATGCCTCCTGCATTATTAGAAGACAAGTTAAATAAACTAGTGAGTCTGAAAAATGTGGTTAATAAAGTGGTTTATTTTCTTTATTCAGCTCATTAAGGTCACAGAGCCTAAAGTGCCCTGAGCTCCCATATATTCTTTGAATAAAGTCCAGACCGCCGCTTATTTGGTGAACACAACTCTGAACGATCAAGACCTCTGAATATTTCATGGCCAAGTCTAGACTTTATAGTCAGCTGATTAAAAGTGTGTGCATGTAAAAACATACATACAGGAAAATATATTAATTGGGAATCTTAACATCAACTAAACATTTCCTTCAACACAAGGCCAACAATCCAGTTGAACTCCCTTGAAGCAGGATGTAGATATCAATGATGCATAATAGCTCACCGCTCACATAGCAGTACTTCAGCAATATATTTATAGTAGAACAATATTCTGTGCATTCATTGACCTGCTTTCAACTTTGTGCAGTTCATCCTGCCAATGCCCTACAAGGAGCAGCAATAGGAAAAATACATGGAGCTCTATAAAGCACTACTGCAAACATGTGCTGCATGTATTTTAGGAAAGTTGTGGCCTAGTGGTTAGAGAGTTTGACTCCTATCCCTAGGGTTGTGGGTTCAAGTCTTTAGCTGGCAACACCATGACAGAGGTGCCCTTGAGCAAGGCATGGATGGGTTTAAGAGCACAAATTCTGAGAATGGGTCACCATACTTGGCTCAGCTGTATGTCACTTTCACTTTATATTAAATACACACAAACACCACAAAGTTGAGGTTAAGACAACTTTAGCATATACACATTGCATCTGTGTCTCTCCAAAAAGAAAATATAACATATACCTAAAATCATATAATATATATTTCAGTGTTGTTGAGTGTATCTGTGTTGCTGATATATGGAAAACTGGCCAACCCTTCTCTGTGTTATAAAGCAGGTTTAACTGGTTTCTCATCTGAGCTGTTTTAATGATTGACAGAAAAGGGTCAGATATAGGGCAGGGCCTCACCTGCAGGGATTGATTCTGGGTTACCTGATGTAAGGTACTACTGAGCAGCAGATGGACCCATCGCATTGCTGCCAGGAGGTGTTCTGGTACTGAAGTTCAGCCTAAAGCCAAGCCTCTTGTACAGTTGATGGTCAATCCGGGGGGATAAAACCATACTTTGGAACAGCTTGAGATTTAAGTGCCTGCTCAAGGATGTAATATTAAATGTCTCCCAGCAGCATTTTTAAGCCAAAGCATTCTCGTATTACATGGGAAACGATTGTCTGAAGAATGAAAGGAATGGCAGTGTAGCCAGTCCATACACCCCTTATATTCAACACACACACATACTCAAACATTCATCTAAAATGTAAATGAAAATGAAAAATGCATGATTCATTGGATTCACTGGCAGATAAAAAAAAAAGTGGACTTTAAAAGTGGACACCTATCATCAAAAAAAAAAAAGCTTTTGGACATTTTCTTCTTATTTTTATTATTCATATTCATATATATATATATATATATATATATATATATATATATATATATATATATATATATATATATATATTATGCTTGTAAATTATTTTCTCAAAAAAGTACTAATACAATTTACAAACAAGTAAATATATAAAAACATTTATTTATTTATTAACCCAATTTGCTTTTGATGACATCCCCTAAAATGAGATTTTGTCAGTTTTAGCAAACTCCTAGCAACATGTCTCAGCAAATTTGTCTGAAATGTATGGCTAAGTTACAAGTTCGCACACACACACACACACACCTTCGCGGCCATTTCAATTTTCTCTGTGGTCTCCAGCCAAACCACGAAGGAAGTGAAAAATTCACAGCAATGAAAAGTCTCCTAAATCATTTCAACGTGACAGCCCTAAATTTCTCTCTTTGACATAGCTTTTGATAAATAACTGAAATAACACAACTACCGACGCCATCATATTGGATCATAATTGAGGGGCCGCTTCAGCGTCTTATGGATTTATGCACTGCAGGGCCGGCGAGCTGCGGCTTGGTGATGTTATTTTCCCCAAACAAGCAGAATTCCATGAAGCGGTATGAGGTTAGCATCCTCAGTTGCTAAGAAACAACTCTAAATGGAGGATAATTGGCTGTCTAAGCTGCGGCTGCTTTTGCCAGCGGGAAATCAACAGCATGTTTAAGGGTTAATAGATGATACAGGTGCATTCGAAAGGAAACATTTTAAAAAAAATTCTGTTTATACCAGATACTAACATTAATTTCATATGAGCAGCACTAAATATATAACTATAAAAGGGGCTCAGAGTGTGTCCCCTTTAAATCCACCTCCTGCATGCATCACAAACATAGCTTTTGTTTGCAAGTCAAATACCACCATGTGCACCTAGACGTCAGCATTATGACTCAATCCACCTTTATTAAAGCAAGAAGCCTTAATCCTCATTCGCGCTAAACACAACAATCAGGCCTGAATACTAGTTGCATCTGATCCTCTGACCAGCATTAGTCTCCACCTGAGAAACATGTGTCAGCCCAGCAAGACTACATCTAGCTATACACTACCTGACCTGCATGTAAAACAGCTCATCACATGCACACACATGCACACACGATTACAAATACATACATTCAGAACAGTCATGCGCAGATACACTCACACTGTAAAAATCAAACCCAAGCGGTGTCCATCTGCATGCAGTCACCACGTCAGCCAATCTTGCAATAACCAAACACACCGAGAGAATCTCACCTGCACCTGCATGCATGTCCGCTATTGAGTGTGCGCCCTCCCTACACACACACATGCGTGCACACTAGCTAGATGCCTTCAGTCTTAGCAGCTGGCTGTCAGGTGTGCAGAATACTCATTCTCTTATTCCTGCCCTCTCTTTCTCTCTTTCTCTCTCCAGCACATGCGACGGCAGGTTCTTTATTTAATTCATTACAGCATCGGCTGGCTACTGGCTGCTGCTTTAACTCTTCCGTGCTGGAGTCTCGGGAAAAGGCTGGTTGAGGGTAATTAACTCTCCCCCCGCCGGTTTACACACCGTTGCGCTCATCTGTCCCCTCTCTCGCTCTCTTCTTGTCCTCCTCTTCCCCTCCCCCTTTCCATTATTCCACCACGGCTACAAATAAATAAGGAGGAATTCCTGTGAAAGTGTCTTCCTTCAGAGGTGAGGATATTCCGAAAGCCTTTCCCTTGTTCTTGTCTCTCTTTCTATCTCACTCTCTTTATTCCTTGTTCTCTCGCTCTCTCTTTCTCTCCAGCCTGACCTTTGTAATATGATATCACCAGTTTCCATATAAGGGCAGTGTTGCCTTGGCAACCATGGACTCCACCTGTCTCTCACCAAACCTCCCCGTATCTCTCTCTCTCTCTCTCTCTCTCTCTCTCTCTCTCTCTCTCTCTCCTTCTCTCTCTCTCTCTCTCTCTCTCTCTCTCTCTCTCTCATTTGATCCTATCATCTTCCACACACTCACTGGGCATTAATGTCACACTCAGGTATAAACTGGGATGAGAATCACATACATGAGGATGAAAGAGCTGTAAAATAGGTGATGAAAAGACAAAAGAGAGCCCTGCTGAAAAGACTAGCTTAGACCCGCATGAGTTCCCATGTTTATGCTGGTTTGGTGCTAGTCTAGACTGTGGACGTGTATTCATAAGAACTACTAGTAACACTTTAGTTAGGGACCAATTCTCACTATTAACTAGTAGCTTATACAGTATGTGTACTAACATGTACTTATAGTGTACTTACAGTGTATTTATCTAAGAAAGTTCTGGTAACACATGGTAACTACATGGGGTAGGGTTAGGTTTGGGGGGGGGGGGTAGGGTCAGGGTTAGTACCTAGTTATTACATAGTTATTGTAATTACTACAATAAGTACATAGTATGTACATGAGGAACAGGACTGTAAAATAAAGTGCTACCCTATACATATTGGCTGTGTATTAGTACTCATAAAGCACTTATTCTGCATGACCATATTCTACATCCCTAATCCTACCAAATATCTAAATTGAACTACCTTACTAACTATTAACAAGTAGCAAATTAGGTGTTTATTAGGGCAAAAGTTGTAGTTAATAATTAGTTAAAAGTGAGAAATTTACCTCAAAATGAGGTGACCAAACTACTTTTATAATACTTTTAATATAATATATTTATTTAATTTATTATAACTGCATGATAAAAAAGAGATTCTAGTGATTAACCAATATATAAGAAATGTATCAATCTATCAATAAACTTTTCTGTCCCACCACCATGACTTTTATTTTGGCATCATTGTAAACTCTTTGATGCTCCTGTTTTTAATTTTTATTAGTTTTATGTTCTTAAAAGCAAATTATTCAGCAAATACATATTTATATATTTTAAACAAGACGTTGAATTATCTAATCAATATAACATTTTACAAACAGTGTTGGTTACAGAGTTTATTTCCTATTCTAATTTTAGATTAGATTAAATATTTTTAACAATTTATTTTGTAAAAAAAATAAAAATGGCTACAGTTACAGATTCAGAAGTCAAAATTTAAATTCAGTTTATTTTATAGGTTTGTCCATCAACTTCAAAGTATTTTTTCATATTGATTCATTTTCAGTGTACTTTATCAATTTCTAATTGAATACAATTTTAAATCATGTAAATATCATTGCAGAGTGTTATTGTTTTGAACAACACGAGGCTGAGTAAATAGTGACAGAATTATTGGGTGTACTTTCCCTTTAAACTAGTTTAAGAAGCCTGATAGGGACACCTGATAGTACGCCACAACACAGTATATGCTGCTGACCAGCACTGCAGGTCAACAGAAAAAAAGAACAAGAACAATGGATTCAACATGAAATCATTTTCTAAGGGGATATACTGATGGCGAGATAATGCGATGATGTGGATAATTAGAAAGCAGAGGCAGAAAAGTCTCTTTTTCGACACCCATACCTCTGAAAATATTAAAGGCATGTGGATTTTGAAAGACTTGAGGGTAAACATGCCTGTTATACCTGCGCGTCTCTCGCTCTCTTTTCATGCGCACAGCTGATTGGCTGAAACTGGTTTGATGCAGTGACATCATCCATATTTTAATTCAACATTACGTCACCCTCCTCCATAAGAACCAGTTGTTCCATTCACAGAGTGGCTGCTGTTTCGCTGCACTCTTGCATGCAACTGCCTGTTCTCTATGGTGAGTACAAAACGTTTCAATGACATTTTGACAGCATTTTTTAACCTGTGTGAAAGCTGGGGAGATATTGAGGCTATGCTACCAGGGACTGAAGTGTTTGTATGTACTGCAGGCTCCTTGTGTCAATGCCTCTTCACAAGACCTCTCAGATGGGTACAATTTCAAAGCCACATGTTGTGCATCTTGTGTGTGTGAGAGTGTGTCCATGCATGCTTAATGTAATTTACACTAGCAGCATATGTTCTTGAATCAACATCCTTTTGTAGTTACTGGAGTAGCATCGCTATTAACCAGTCAGAGGCTTCAGGATGTTGAACCAAGAACCTGTCCTATGTGTGAGCATTTTTCCAAATACACTCACTATACCAACATTGATAATAATCAGAACTGTTGCTTGAGCATTAAAATAGCATATTAGAATGACTTCTGAAGGATCATGTGACACTTAAAGCTGAAAATTCAACTTTAACACCACAGGAATTAATAACATTTATAACAAAATATGACTATTTTTACTGTAATTTTGATCAAATAAATACAACCTTGGTGAGCAGAGACTTCTTTAAATAACAATCCCAAACTTTTGAATTTTAGAGTACAACATCATCTGTAGTTCAACATAAATTTATTAAATAAAAGAATGAAAATATGTAAAAAAAAAAAAAAAAAAATAGCTTAAATAAATAAACGTCATTTTTTTCCCACAGAAGTTACTGTAAAGTTACTGTATTTTTTAAAAAATATAATAAAATTAAAAATCCATAACCCTAACCATTTAAAAGAATATTGTTTCCTGTCCTCGCCCTTGACTTAACCCTTAACATATATGATTGATGAATCAGAATGTCGGTCCATTACCAAGAATAACAGTTATCCAGCAACATCAAGAAAGGTAAGCCTTGTACAGACCTGCTCACGTGCGCTTCTCTCTGCTGTGCTCCTCATGCTGCCATGCGAGGGGGATGGAGAGGGTGGTAGGGAGTGCTGGGGAGGGTACTTGTTCTTCAGGTGGTCCATGAAGGCATCCCGCTTGCGTTCCATGTCGGCCTTGTGCAGGTTGGTGAGGGCCTCCAGGCTCTGGGCGGCGATGACCGTGTGCCGGTGCTCAGAGGTGTGGACCAGCCCCACATTGGAGAAGCGCCGCGCGCTGTTGCCCAGTGTGCGATATTCACGCGGGTATTCCAGGTCATCAGTGGAGATCATGTGACCTCCGCCACGCTCCGGGTCTGGTTTGAGAAAGAGATGAAAGGGGGCGAGGAGGAGTTGAGGAACATGAAGAGTGTGGCACCAGCATCCATTCGGTCATGGACGATCACACACATACATGCAGCAGCACAAATGCATTCACAGACAGATGGTGGAGAGTGGGGTGAAGGGGAGGAAGAGAGAAAAATGGGATGAGATGTTAGACTTATTACAACAGAAAGGAGCACAAGAGCGAGTGGCTGCTCCCTGCAGAGTTATTGATCTCAGGTTTAGTCGAAAAGAGGGAACTAAGGAAAAGTAAAAGCCTGAGCTATAGATCAGAATAAAGAATGGAGCCAAAATTTCTTTGTAGGAGATTACATTTTGCTTTGCCTGTCGATTCACCTTTGTCATCTGATGTGGCATTTCTTACTTTCTAAGCATACATACTTGATCACTCACCTCAAGTGCATGCTACACCACATGCAAATTCACATATACACACATGAAAATATGTTTATAGGAGCTGGGAGAGAAAACCATTTGAAAAATTGACTACAGAGGTCAGGGGCATCATGTTGCAAAAATTTTTGAGGGGGCACCAGTGGCAGTTCAGGCTCATTTTATGCCCTAGACGAGATAAGTGCTTTAAAGCACTTTTCAACAACTTAAAGAAATAGTTCACCCAAAAATGAAAATTCTGTCATCAGTAATTCACCCTCATATAATTTAACGTAGGGCTGCACAATTAATCGCAAAGGCAATAAATCGCGATTAGGCAGAAGCTGCGATTGTCAAGTGTATCTTTCAGTGAAGCACTGTTCTGTGATCAGCAGTAAATATCCATCTAAGGCCAGAGGGAGTTTTTGGACTGAAACGTCAAATATGCCCCGAAGAAGAATCGAAATCTTTCATTGATGCAACGTGACTTATAAACACACTACTACAGCAATATATGGTTTATGGTGTTTATTATTATAATTTTCAAGTATATTTATAATGAAATGCTGATCAACATAGCCTTTATCACTGCTTAGAATACAATGAACTACTGTGTGCTTTAATTATTCTGTTTAATAAGCCACATCATCTCACTGAAGGATTTTTTTCAAACACTCGACTGATGTTACAAAGTGAATTTGGAGTGTGTAACACTATACAAACTTCATAATCATGGGAAGAAGGAGGCAGGAACTGGCGACCGTTCAAATCAAAGTTTAATTACAAATTAAACAAAAAACAGCGCGACAGCCCCTCACAGACCGCACCACTCATCACATACCCCCATCGCCCCTCTACTCTACCCCCCCCCCCATCTTCATTACTGTTCCAAAAATAAACAAAACTCTTTTACTGTGTTTGGAAGCACATGAAAGTGAGTAAATGATGACAGACATTTCATACTACTGAGATCAATGGGGACCAGCAACTTAAGGTGAATTATCACTTTAAGAAGATGGGGAAAAAAACATACAGATGAGGTAAATCTGTTTTAAAAAGGATGATTATATAATGTAGTGAAACATATGTGACCTACAATTGGCATTTCACAGATCCTTGCAAATTACCAGCAGTGGCAAACTGAACCATGCTAACCAACCAAGCCTTGACACCTTGGTTTACTGTTTGGGCCCCCTCAGTTTAAAAGTGCATGACGCCTCTGACATATATTTACGCATACCCAGACCACCTCTGAGGACAAGAGGTGCAATCAAATGCACGTGTAGCCCCTCTCCTTGATCATAAAGACACACATATGACACACATGGCTCGCAGACAACACCGGGCCAGGCAGTATGCAGAGACGAGACATTGACATACAACTGACAAAATCAGTGAAACAAAATGACAAGCCAGTCAGAGGCTCTGATTGGCCAGAGGCGGGCCGACATGAGAGGAAATGAGAAGCTGGGTGTGGTTACCTTGCTTCGGAAAGCAGGCCCCAACACTGGCTGTAGAAAAAAACAAAAACATTGACCACGGTTAAGCTCCTCGTTCTCTCTATCTTTCATTCTCTCTTTCATTCCCTTTATCTCTCTTTCAAATATACGCACGATAATTGCCTTTGGTGCTGTTGGCAAGAATTGATTCCCAAATCATCTCTCTCTTTTGTATTATGCAAAAGGAATAGGAACATTGTTCAGTCAGAAATACAAAACATGAAATCCTACACGAGGAGCGAATTCTCTAACTGCTGTTCACAAAATATAGGAAGGTGCTTCTCACATTGCTGGTGTTGTATTTTTTGTGTAAGCAGAAGCTTTCGGTACACATCCTCAAAAAGAAAGGGCTTCCAACCGAAAACCTTCCCGAGCACATTCTGTCAAGCATTTATGAGTCCCACTGTCAGCTTCTGCACACACAAATACAAACTCCCACACAATCACTACATTCAACTTTACATTTAACAACCATTCCTCTTTCTAGCTACTGCTCTTTACTCATTTTCTCTTTCACATGTTAACAGATTCAAACCTTATATCCTCTTATGACTAACACACATCAATAAATACATCTTACAAGAACTGATGTTGTGAGGCCTTTATGTGTTAGGAAAGTTTTCAGCAGGGAGTGAGGTCAGAGAAGGAGGTACTGGTCTTGATCGCTTGTCTGGAGTAATTCTGTTAATAAAATGTTCATGAAGTACCTGAATGTTTTAGTGGGCTAAAGTCTAGCCCCTGGTGATGAAATACTGCATTTAAACCTGAGGCCAGATTCCAGGAACTCACAGAGGATAACAAAACTGCTGAAAGCTGCAGGTGACTTAATGCTCGAATTATATCTTCACTGATGTTTGTATGTTCCTTCATTTATACATCATGACATATAGATTTATTATTTCACTTATAAATCCATACCACAGTTTCTTTGTTAGAAAAATGTACTGTATGTACGAAAAAATCATATTTAATTTATAGTAAACTGACAATACTTGCAAATAGCTCTATGGCAAACTCTTAGCAAACATGCATTACTGTTCAAAAGTTTGGGGCAAAAAGTCTTTTATGCTGACTAAGGCTGCATTTATTTGATCAAAAATACAGCTGTATTGTGAAATTTGATCACAATTTAAAAAAACTTTTCTATTAAGGATGCACAGTATCGGTATTGGGCCGATACAGAGCTCCTGTACTTGTACTTGTTAAAATGCCCCGAAACCAAGTGCCATATTCAGACCAACACCAACAACAGAACAACAGACAGCAGAATGGAGTTAAGGTTGTCTACGTAGGATATCTATACAATAAATATAAAGTTAAACATTCAGTATAAATGCCTTTATAGCTGACATGCGCTATCTGATAAAGCACGCTGAGTGGATTGCGTGCCCTGCGGCGGAGATGCGCGAGCTTGTTGAGTGAATATACAGTTAATCACTGGAAAGTTTGTAGTTTGGTCGGTTATGTCAAAAACAAGTAAGTAAAACAATGCACAAGTTACTTAATGGTAGAGGGAGGGAGTAAGGGAGAGAGAGAGAGAGAGAGAGAGAGAGAGAGAGAGCACACTCGTTCACTTCTGTTGTGTGATCTTTGACGTTCAGTCACTTAGCACATGCATTTGGATTAAATCTTAATCATAAAAAGACAATTTATAGGGGCATTCACTATGAACATCATTTATTTTCAATCTTAGGCATACATGACTCTGGCGAAAGTGAATCTAACAGCCTGTGTGTAATGCGCTAGGCAGTAGCTACGTTACTACTGTCCCTCTCGTTCTGCAACAGAACAAATACATTGCTTGCTTTAGTGATTCTGCATTACATGAGTGGCTTAGGAATATAAATCGCAGCACATTTCAGAAGAAAAAAAACGCAACTAATATATGTGAAAAATATCACAGGAAATTTATAACGAGTGGTTCCCTGCATTATTACAGCAAAGCACGTCATTACATTACTAAGTCGATGCAACCGAGCAGCTCTAATGCTATTGAATTACAGATGATGAACCGTAGAGCAAAAACATGAACAAAGAAAGTAACAAAAACTTGTAAAATATATTTAATGGGCATAATTAAGTGTGAAAATAACACATGGATATACAGTCAAACCAAAAACTATTCAGAGACCAGATATAATTTTAAAAAATGTTTTGTCTTGTGGGTGCAGGACACTATAGTTAATTTATATAAGTGAGGATAGCAAAATAAAGCAAACTGTGACAAATTGTACCCCAAAATTACCAGTAAAACTGATAGAAATTTGGGACCAATAAATTATTCAGACCTTAAAAAATTAAGTTCAGGTTTGCATGATCCTGGATGGCAGCATGTCCAGGAGACTACAGGAAGTCATTAAGGCTAAGGGTTGCCTGACTAAGTATTGATCGTTGTTTAAATACTGTCATACTAAAAGCTGTCTGAATAATTTTTGGTTGACTGTAATCCATTACATACCTTTCTATCATTATAAGTAATCTAACATTATCAGTATGGTTTTGTTCTGACACAGTTTATCTATGAGTTCTTGTAATATTTTATTACCATCTTCTAAACTAGAATAAACTGTCATAATGTGAAATGGTGACGGAAACTTTTTGGGTTTGACTGTATTAAAAAATTAAGTCAGCCAGCTAACATTATACATAATCTTTTGGATTCTGTACCCAATATTTAAAAAAAAATTACAAGTGCAATAAAAATATCAGTATCGGTACTCGGTACTCGGTATTGGTATCGGGCAATTACTGGAAAAAGTGGTATTGGTGCATCCCTTTTTTTTTACAAATATATGTTTTTGTTGTAACAATTTACATAAAGCCTATAATTATCTATAATGTGTGCTGATATAATGATATCATGTGTACATTATATCTTGTTGTAAATAATAAGCAAATTTAAAATGCATAGTGTAACAATGAATTGATAAGTGTTGTATTAACTGTGGTTACAATTATTGATGAGATTGTACAATGTATTATAAGGTGCATTACAAAGCATAATTAATGCTTTGAAACTATTTCAATTGTGAATTATACAATAAGGCTTTAAGTTTTTTTCTGTAATAGCAGTGCGGAATTGTCAGCAGCAGATCTTCAATGTCACGTGAACTTTCAGAAATCCTGTTCCATTTTTGTCTATGTCGAAAAGAGTTTGTGCTGCTTAATAGTTTTGAGAAAACCATGATACATTTTTTTTTTTCATAACAGTAGTGTAAATATCTGCCACTAGTAGCAAATAGTGCAGTGATGTGGTAACAACAAATGATTCACGAATTTGCTAAATTAAAAGTGTGATTATTCACATTCTTATTTGAATGTATTTTGTGAATGTATATTAGGTGAGAAATGTCGTGATGAACTGGCACTTAAAATATTGTAATAATATATTTTCTATTCTATTCTATTCTACTGTATACTATTCTATTCTGATCTGTTTTGTTCTGATATGTTTAAATATGTGCAATTTTAAACTTGAGAAAACAGAATGAAGACCTGAAGTCATTCTCTCTGTGAGGAACAACATATCGTGTACTTCCAGCTCAGTGGGATCTGAATCACTTCTTTCAGTGACTCAACTGTCACCGTGGTCTCCCTATTGCCCCTTCAACCCCTTCCAGGAAGCTTGAGGCTAAAAACACCATCACCATCCAATGAATTATTCACATATTATTTAAAGCATTGAATCTGAAAGCAGCTGGTGTTTTATTAAGCAGAGCTGGTGCTTTAAACAATCATCAGGGTTGTTCTGAGAAACAGATAGCAGTGGTGTTTCTGAGGATCGGCTAAATTGAATGACCTTGTGGTTAATGTTGTTAGCATTAAATACTTTAATAGCACTCATACTCTCCTGAGAAGGAGCATTATCTTTCAGAGAGCAGCCAGTCGAAGGACAGACGCAACTGATACTTGCTTTAGGGAGTTTGAACCACTAATACACCCTGACAATGTGACTAAACTGTGTAAGCTTAAGCAATAAGAGCTTTGAATGGAAGCAAGAAGGACATGTTCAATTCACTTAAACTGGCTGAATAATTGAGTGATATCACTCTGTTAAAGTTGTTTTGTTCAGAGAACAACTACATATTGGTGACTGCACTTATACACCTCTGCCTACAGTTATCTGATGACCTTAGCTATTATTATTTTATACTACATTGTGAGATCTTATGAAGTTTTAATACATTTGAAAAAGTAATTGTATTCCTGTGATGGCAAATCTGAATTTTCAGCACCATTACTCAGTCTTCAGTGTCACATGATCCTTTAGAAATGATTTTAATTTGCTGACTTGCTGATCAAGAAACATTTATTAGCATTTTTGTTTAAATTAAAAGTTAAATATTAAATAAATAGAAGTCTTTTGTAACATTCTAAATATCTCTACTGTCACAATTTAAATCAATATGACATAAAATCAAGAAAATTATTGATGAAAAGTGTTAATTACAGTAATATATACAGATACACAAATACTATAAAATTATTAAAAATATTATTATTATTATTATTAAACTGTTTCAAGAATAGTAGTTGTAATCCTCTAACTATAGTAAAAACATTGGTTTTACTTGTGGACACTGTGGCTTTATGTGATACATTCAGGGACGGACTGGGACTAAAAAACGGCCCTGGACTTTGACTAGGCCCGGCCCAAAGCAACTGGCACGGACACTTGACAACAACAACAATAACGCCTGGCATGAGTGTCACAAGACTTTAACTGTGGCTCATGATACTATACCATCCAAATTAGTGCAATAGCACTGATGTTGACTAGATGTTGTGTTAAAATGAAAAGAAAACAAAAACCTCTAGGCTGTGACTATCTGACTTGGGGCGCTTAAAGTAATTTAAAGTTGAGATGGTTTTTCTCTGCCCTTGGTCTAAGCTCAACCAGAATAAACAAATGATGAAATGGATTTAAAGAAAAAAAAAAACAGGTTTTATTCCAAGATAGCATGGAATAGATTATAAAATATGATGTTATAACAGCATATTATACAATCTATTCCATGCTGTCTTAAAATGATTTTATTAATTAATAATCTTAATTAATTTATGCAGCAATTAATCTTAGTGCACAAATAATAATGTCACATCTAAATGAGAATACACCATTACAAATGTAACTTCAAATCTTAAAAGTTTGTAAGCATTAACTGTAACGTTACCAGCATTTTTAAAAGTAAAAGCACAACATATTTCTTAATATTAGCTACTGCATGTGACATTTTACAGCTAAAATGTTGAAGTTGAGCTGTTTTAACTACTGTGATCATTAAAAATGTAGCAACCTGAATATCACTTCCTAACATCATCTCTAGCAAGTAACTCTCTTTCTCCTCTCATGTTCCATACTTGGATCTGGATCTGCCTGTGGAACCAGCTCATCTTTCTGTCCCTCATCTTCACTGGTGGCAGGTTGCTGCATAACTGTCTGGCTCTCACTGCTGCTAATATTTAACTGCGAGGTGCTGCTGCTGACTATGCTGCAATATTTCAGAATCTAAATTCCGCACTTTTTTTTTCTCTCGCGATCGCCTTTCTCAGCCCCACCCTTTTCTTTCCGTTTTTTACCCGCGGCCGCGTAATGCATATTGTTTGTTTATTTCTATGCTTCTTCAATCGAACGTCTTTGCTGATGGTTTCTTCCTACTCTTCCACTTCTTCTTCTCCTTACTTGGCGGCCACGGCCTCTGCAGCCATAGACCGTAAAAGAAAGAGTGCAGCTGGCATCCAAGGTGCATTGCTGCCACCTACAGTACTGGAGTGTGAAACAGATTAGTGGGGGAAAAAAACCAACAGGTGATGACTGCGTGCGTGCGTGCGTGGTGGGTGGTGGGCCGGCCCGCCGGCCGCCCTGGAGTACCGGCCGTTCTGTGATTCTCCAGATCACACAGATGGCCAGTCCGCCCCTGGATACATTGATAGAAATGCTAGAGCTGAAGCATGATTACTGTGCACAAACTACAGTAAATTTGCATTTAATGCATATGATAAAATAACGCAATCCCATGTAACTTTGCTCAGAGCTGTATTAAATTAAAGTAAGGTAGTGCAAAGTCAACAGGGGACAGCTTCAGCTGAATTTGAGTCCACAATGGGCCAGATTAATGAAATAAACCCAAAAGGCTTCAAGCGCTGATTCCAAGAAAACTGTACCCTGCTGTCTCATTCTCTCATCTCAGATCACATACCCTCAGCTACTCATTCTCCTAATAAAGACAAAATGCTCCGCAAAAATAACCATCTTGAGTGTAAGGAAACAAAGGGCATTGATTTGACCTGTGCATGGAAGCAGATACCATCAGCAGAGAGAGTCGACCCATTTGATGTGCTAAAAGCAGGTAACTGCTGCAGGCACAGAGAAAGAGAGAGAGCGAGTGCACAACTCCGGAAGTGGAGACAGGTTGTTTGCCTCCATCCGTCACACAAGCCAAGCTAGAATTACTCTGACATGCAAAATCAATGCAAAATAACAGCCCGAGAACGTGTTAGCAAGACCTTTTCAAAAAGTACAAGAGAACAATGATGTTTAGCGAGCAAGGGAGAGAAAATCAAATTCTAAACACTAAAGCTTCATAAGAAGTCTTCACACCAATGTTTATTCCACTGTTATGAAGAACTACTGTGTGCAAAGGCAATACCTGTGCTGAATACAATGTGTGTTTTTGTGAATTTTCTGATAATTTTACAGCACAGCCTTGTATTGCTGCATATTTATTCTAGATACCTTTTTTATCTTCCAGAGATTAGAATGACTTCAGCTCCAGCTTTACCTGGTTCGCAGCTAAATAAATAAATAAATAAATAAATAAGAGAAGCAATTTCATATTCCTAAATTAAAAAAGTTTCTATCCGCATCATAGGGGCAAAACAAGAATGTAAACATAAAAAATGATGGAACTATAGATAAAGAAAGTTGAACTGTGTGACTGCAGCTGCACCCAATCAAAATACGCCTGTGAAACAGGTAACCAATCAGAGAAGAGAAAACCCCTGGCAATATCTAGGAGCCTGGATAATAAAGAACCAGCAATGAAATCAAAGGCTACAGACTTTGTATTGAAACACACAAAAAATAGTTTAATTTTAGCACCCTGAACATAGATCCTCTACTGCCTCCCCTCTCATCTTCCCCTTGGCCGTTCCTTTAACCACAGCGAAACACACACATGCTGCCATCAGGGAGACAGACTGCCTTCTGCTCGCCTGGGAGCCCATCAGGAGCATATGGAGAGGAGAGAGAGGAGGTTATGAATGATGGGAAGGCAGAGGAGAGACAGGAAAGAAATAGGCTGGGGCGTCATGCACCAATTTGTTTTGAAGGAAGATCAGTGGCAGTTCTGGCACTCTTGGACTGGCAAAAGTAAATTTGTGTGTATATATATATATATATATATATATATATATATATATATATATATATATATATATATATATATATATATATATATATATATATACATACGCATTATAGACAGGCTCAGTAAGATTACTTTGAATCAGCAAGTATGCGAAAATTGATCAAAAGTGACAGAAAAGACATTTAGGATGTTAAAAAATATAAAACAATGTTCTTTTGAACTTTCTATTTATCAAAGAGTTCTGGAAAATGCATTCTGGTTTCCTTGCACAGTGTCTCCAAACTGATGATACTAAGAATCGTTTTTGAGCAGTAAAACAGCATATAATGATTTGTCAAAGAACATGTGACACTGAAGTAATGGCTGCCATCGTAAGAATAGAAAACAATAGAAAATCCATACTGATCCATAATGATCCATAATGGAGTAATGGCTGATGGAAATTCAGCTTTGCATTACATAAATAGATTATATTTTAAGATATATTAAAATAACATCATAATAATATTTCACAATATAAAAATTTTCTTGTATTTTTTATCAAATAAATGCAGCCTTGATTAAGCATAGGAACTCCTACTTAAAAACATTAAAAATCATTCTGATCCCAAACTTGTGTGTGTGTGTGTGTGTGTGTATGTATCCTGAATTTTGTCAGAAAGAAATGAAACCACTGCAAAAATGAGATCACATACTGTATGTAAGCTGAGTTTGTTGATTCAACACAGACTATAAGTGACACTTCTCCTATCTCTTGCTTTTTCGTTCCTGTTTACCCTTTGATTTCATAAAACATGACATAAATCCTACAAAGTTAAACAAAGACATCTTTTACTTAATAAAATGTGCACAGAATCCTCCAATATGCTCATTATACAGCAAACACACAAAGCCAGTACTAAACATTGGAGGCCTGTTTTACAATGGCCTCTAGTGTTTGGCTGCTCAACAACATCACTGGCTTTTCACCAACGACCTTTTTAAGGGTGGAATATGTCATTTCTGTGCTATTAGTGTCACCCAAGTTGTCAAGGTTTCGCTGGTTAGCATAATCCCGTAAGGCCCTCCAGGCAGATGCAGTTACTACACACTTTGTAGGCCAAAAACATATTTCTCCATTGAGCCATTCAAAATGAACCATGCATCCCAATAACTCTCAAACGGATTTGTCAGCCAAAGCCCTTTGACCTACCATGAGAGCAAATATTCAAATAATTAAACAACACATTTGTATGTTCACAGTTGGCTAATTGGCACTTGAGATGCAATAAAATATTTATTTTGTGTGTGTTTATATTTTATCTTGATTTAATTAAAATTATTTATTATAATTAATTATTAGCTTTTCATGAAAACACAAAGCCCCAAGGGGTACACAAACCCCAAACAAATAAGACTTAAATTGTCAGTATTTACCTTTTCAATTTAGCCATCACATCCAGAAAGTACAGGAAGAACTAATTTAATTAAACTAATGAATTCCTTTGGTATTGTAAATGCTGCACTTTCACATTCAAAACATTGCAATTATTTTAAAAAGCCAAAGGCGAATTCTAAATGGAGCCCTATCAAATGTAATGACTTCTTCAGGGTGAATTAGTCTGGTGGGTATACAGTAGAGGGAATAGCTGAAACACACAAACACACACAAAAGCAAAAAATCAGTTAATTCCAGGAGATATGTAAAATCCATCCAGTGGGAGGAGGTGCAATCGGTCAGATGTTGTTAAACAAAACTAAAGAATCCCTCCTCCTCTCTCTTTCTTCGGTTTCAGATGGAGCAAAGAGACCTTTCCTCGCTGTTGTATAATTGCTATTACCTCCTAGGGGACATCAAACTGACTGAGAAACAACTCTTTCACTAACAAGTCCATTATGGATGAGTCACACAACCCGAAACACATTCACAGACAGACATAGAGGGACTAAGAAAAGCTAAACAAAAGTAGCAGCGCATGGCCACATCTCTATCTGTCGCATGTGGTGTGTTTTGTCCCCGTCTTCAACATCAGATGCTGGAGCAGTGTTCATTATTTAGCTCTGCCCTGGAAGATTTGATTAGACTCAAACAGAGATTGTGAATCAATCTGGTTTCAGCCTGAATGTTCCCAATACCGTTACACAAACACTCACTCACGCACTATGGTTGGGGCGGATTACCAGCTTGTTTGTTTCCCCTAGTGTTAATAGCAGGCTTTTTAATTAAACTAAACAAGAGATCGCCATCCCCTGTCTCTCTTCACTCAGTCGCTGTAGAGACCCATCCCACGAGTAATTACAATAACAACACTGCTAACAATGTCAATGTTTGATGAGACAGAGGCGTTTTTGAAACTTAAGAACGAATATTTTAATACACATTAGAGTGTGTGTAGTATGTCTATGCGGGGTTCATTTTTAATATGCTTCTGAAAACCATCAGAGACATCATTAAAGGAGCTGAGAGAGAAACGCTTCATCTGCTCAGTTTTGCTCTGCAGACGTTCAGTCTAGCAGAACACTTACTGTCAAGCGGTTTCAGATAGCAGTCGATCACAGATGTACAGGAATGTAAAATCAAATCAGATGTGAGATATTATAAATGAAATATAATTAAAAAGGCTGTTATTACTTGCTACATAATCACAGTCGGGGAGATATGCTCAGCTCAGATCAACATTGCCACTACAACATGCGAGAGTGATATTGTATACAATTCAATAAACAAGAAGTTCATATTCAGTAACTTAAGACAGTAATGACATAATATTATCAGTTACTTTGTACATTTCTGCTTTGAGAAAGAAAACTGTTTAAAATACATATAAAGCACGATCTGTTATTGATTTGTTTTTCTTCCTGAATCAATCAGTGTTTTAATTCAATTTTTATTAAAAGAAATGGTTGAGTGAATAATTCAGTGACTCACTCATGAAAGCAGTCATTTGATTTGTTCCTGAATGAATCAGTGTGTTTGAAAGAATCAACTGAGAGAATGATTCACTGAATCGCCCTTAAAGATAGTGATTTGTTGCCACCTACTGGTGTAACAAAATAAATTATTGATTGTCATATTTTTTATTAGTTTCACTAGCATTTATGTCATAATTTGCATTTAAACATGTTTACGTGTGTCTAATGATTTCACTCTTACAGCTACCGTCAGTTAATATGCGTAAACCAGTACAAATTAAAACATCTACACAAGTAGAATTTTTCAATCACTGCGATAATAAGAGTGCTACCAAACAGGACCTGGAAAACTACAACAATACATAATCGTAGGTTTGTAATTAATGACAAACTATTATATTATAAATATTTGATGTTTTAATTTTAACATGCACTCACATTCATGCCCTCATTTACTGCTGAGTTTAGTTGGTTGTTAGCTCACCATTTCACCAGGCCTATTAAAGAGGAAATAAAACAGTTATGGATTCAGGTCTGCTAATGTGACAGTACCAGTCAGGTGGAGTAAGGTCAGGTTTTAGTTTAATGCCAGCGCAGAATAATATTTCAAGTCATCAGGAAATTATTACATTCACACACACACACACACACACACACACACACACAAACCTGTTCCCACCTACATGGTCTAAATTTGGTTAATCACTGTCTACATGAGACTTCATTAGCTTGAACATTGCATAAAATAATAAATTCCTCAAAACGGATCCACATAGATCACTGTAAAAGGGAATTTCTTAAATATCATAAAAATAAGCACAAAGCAGGAAGGAGAGACATGAGTGTTTGTTTCATAAAAATAAAAAATAAATGTTGAGTCACACGAGGTTCTGCATCTCGGTTAAAGTTAAAGTTATTTAACTGTTATATAATGCAAGCAAAGAGCAGGAAGGTCCAGCATCAAACAGGTTTTTTTTTTTTTTTCGAATGGGATTGTTACCAGCAGCAGTATTTGTCTCTTTTTCTCCCTGCTTCTTTTCCTCTCGCTCTCTCTCTTTTTATAACTGCTGAAATAACAGGGTCTGCCAGGTCAGATGTACTGGAGAGCTACGCGTGCTTCTTCACTCATCTCTTTACCTCACAGCAAAGAAGCAGGCAGAAGAATCGACCCACTTTCAAGTTCTCTAAAGAAAGACAAGCGCTCCCGCTCCATGCTGCCCACTACACTGATGCACACAAAAGAGCATCACATTTATATTTCAGGCCTTCATAATTCCTTTTAAAATCCTAGAGATTTTCCAATACCATTTAGGCACGCATCGCTTTTTCATTCATTTAGTGATGGATTTAATTTAAAACAACTGAAATGAATGACTCAGAGTTGATGATTAGTCTATTCCTTTATTGGATGTGAGGCGGCAGATGTTAAGCCTGCTACGGGAGGCTGAAGCTTTTTAATGATGATGTCATAATGATGTATAACTTGAGGATAAAACCTGATTAAGCCTTTGACAGTGAAATTAAATTAAATTAGTCCTATGAATCTATACAAATTAGCGATTATAGTATGCACATAAACTATCATCAGACACACACACACACACACACAATCCCTTTCATGCATTTCCTCACTGATAATATCATGCAAATATAAATAAGTAAGACAATGCCTAATAATTAGAGCATAATAAATGTCACATACATTTACATATAAATCACCATTCATTTTTTTTTTTTGGCTGACCTCTAAAGGAGCAAGGTCATGGAAAATATAGAGTAAAACTGAATCTTAACTTTATCATGATTAAATAAAGTCTATTGCTGCACACGGTTACGGGATATGAGGGGATGTACAGTAAAAACATGAAATATACCAAACACTCAAAATACAAAATCAGTGTAATGTATTTTGCATTTGCTTTTTATTTTCAGTTTTCATTCTAACTTTAGTTTAAGTCTGGTTATTTTGTCGTCACTTTTTTTAGTACTTAAACTTCTTTGAGCTTTTTTTTCATGCCAAGGTTTATTACAGTTTTTTTTTTTTCATCTTATATGTATATTTCATTTTATTCCAACTTTATTCCTACGCTTATCAAAAGATATTTTGAATAGTTCAGTTTTACTTAGCACTGACAAACAATGCTGCAAACTTTAAAAACAAGCACAATAGAAAAAGCTTGAATCAGACTGACTTACAGTGAACTCAGAAAAAGCACAGGCAGAGTGAATGTAGATGAAAAGAAAAGCTGGTGGAGTTATAAATAAGTGAAAGCTGATGCAAATATTGCATAAAGTGTGTGTGCAGAACTGTGACCTAAGATAACGTCTGATATCAGATTGCACAATGCCCTAGCACACCTGTACGCACAAAAGAACATCTTAATTGAACACAATCAATGCATGGTGCTGTTGAGTAATACATTTTTGGATAAACAAATATTAGCAAAATAAGCAAAGGGAAAGAATTGATGTTCTTTGCTGAAAAATACATTTATTCACCATTACAAAACACAGATTCATAAATATTTGATGTGCCCCATTCTTGTTAAACACATGAAGAGGCCTTGTGTATAAACTACTTAAATGGATTATTCATCCAAAAAGGAAAATTCTGTTCTCATTTACTCATCTTCAATATTCTTTGTGTGTGTGTGTGTGTGTGTGTGTGTTTTGTGAGCTGTCCCTTTAAGACTTCTAGGTGACTTAAGAGAGTTTCCCATACTGCTTTATGACCATAAATAAGAATGAAGTTTGAATTAAATTAAGCTGGATGATGGTACATCAACACTGTTATTTATATGAACTAAACCAATGCTGAACTCTCTAAATAATAACGCTACTGTCTTTTTAAAGCTGCTTTACAGCAGAATCTGAACCGTATCCATGGCTGAGTTTCCATTATTTCTTCTGCTTGTTTATTTCTATGAAGCTGCATCGACCGTCTGTATTGTATAAAGCACTGTAGAAATAAAGGTGACTTGATTTGACTATGACCATGGTACTCCAGTTGTTCCTGCTGTAAATAAATCACTTATTTAAAACCAAAACTTACTAAATGAGAAGTTAGAGGACTCAAAAAAAAAAAAAAAAAAAAAAAACACTTACTGAATACTAAGGAACTCTTTTGAAAATAGCAGTTTTAGAAATAGTCCATGTCATCAGCTTCAGTAGGTCACATGATGTGCATTTTCAATGGAAATGATGAGTCATTGCTGTATTTGGCTGATGATGTTTTTTTATTTTTTTATCCAGGATGAGGGCATTGTGTTTTACTGCGTGTGTTTGCTCATTTGTTTCTGGATAGAGAATGTTTCCTCCATTGATTCTGCTGTATTGACTTTGGCTCAGAGACTCCCGAGTGCTATACATGAATGCATCATGAGAAGACACTTAAGTCAAACAGAGGGCATTCTTGCACTGACTTCTTCGTAACTTAAAGTTGCTGTAGAAAATAAAAATTTTGTTACGTTGAGCAAAATGTGTTCATCCGGTAAAATTTGCTCAGTAAAGGACAAACATTTGTAATTGTTTATTGGGCACTGGTAAAACAAAATAAAATAAAATAAAATGCCTTCTGGGATCAATGAATTGTCTGTGATTCTATGTGGAAAGCTTTAACAGAACTCTCATTCTTGTTCTCAGTCCCTCCGGCTCTCTGTGTCTCTGTCAGTCCCTCGTGGTCGCCCGTAGGGAGAGGTGCACGGAAGGAGGAACGGGTGGGGCAGCCTCACAGATGGGCTGGTGGGTAGGTTTCCGTGGTTACATGCGAGGAAGAAGAGGAAGAGGAGCCATCTGGCAGTGGTTTGGGTGAGATGACGTGTCTCGCCCCTCACCCACCGCCACCACACCCATAACCCACATGAAAACATGCCTAACGCTCCACCAACTGTTATACAAACTACAGGTATCAACCTTACAGACACAGCTGAATGACAACACCTGCTCTCGCACCTGGAAGGATTTGTAATCCCAGCCAGGAAATATCCATCTACTCTAATACTCGACTACCCATAGGTGATGGAAGAAACAGCGGCATGAGGAGTTAACCAGCATGCATTGCAACAGTGAAATACTGCCATCAACAGACATTAATTATAACCTTCACTGCTTCAGTAGTTCTCTGCTGGTCGCACTCAAAAGTGGATCCTGGGCAGGCAGCGAAAAACAATGTTACATGCAAATCATAAACAAAACTAAATAATAATAAAAAAAATTATAATCAATGGCAAAGGATTATTAAAGAATAAAAACAAACAAATAGAAAGACTTATTACAAAGATTAAATCTTTTATGTCATGTCATTTATTTACCATTAACCAACATCGGAGATCAGGGAATGTGCAGATGATTGAAATATCACCTTAAAATCTCACAGTGCACTTCAAGTCAATTTATTATGTCATAGGAATTTGGCTGCCAAATAATATAAAAATAATTGTTCTGGGTTCCCTGCCCAACAGTAGGCTATATTGTTTATATCAAATGTACCATCAATCAGATATATAGCACACATTCTCCTATCACTTGGTAATAATAACATTATTATGCTAAAAAAAACTCTTTAAACTAGTCATATATTTATGCTGTTGTTTAGGAATTTATTCATAAATTAATCATGATTTTCCTACTAACCTTATGTAATATTAACAATTTTGCATTTTTAAGCATTGCATGTTTTATTTTTTTAGAAACTTCGATATTTTATTCTAATTTGATTTATTTTTTCATACTAAACATTTTTGTTAATATGGGTGTATCTGCATGTAAAATCTAGAATTCAAAATCTAATAATTTTTTTTTACACCTCAACATTTTACACCTTTAAGAGCCAAAAATTAATCAATCACATGGGAAATAGAATAATAAAATAAATAAATAAAATAAAATAACTGAATGACTCTCAAAGAGAAAAAATATTTTTGTTAGAAAATGTAATGTAATATATTTCAAATATATTAAAATAATACTGATAATATATTAGCATATAATGATAGTCATAATAATAATAATAATAATAATACTAGTAATTAAAATAATAAAAAATATATTATTGTTAAAAATAATAATAAAATGCAAATTTGATTACTTTTATATTTTTGAAAGAAACAAATAAAACTGAATGTACAATTTTATAATTTCACAACTCCACACACACCAAGTCCAAACACTTGATCAGATATGCTGTTAGCACATTGTGTTATATAAAGTCAGAGTGTCTGTCAAGAAGAACATTCAAGATCTTCATCATTCTTTTCATGACATCCCTTTGAGCATGTTCACAGTAGAGGGGACAGATGAAGTGAAGTGAAGTGACATTCAGCCAAGTATGGTGACCCATACTCAGAATTTGTGCTCTGCATTTAACCCATCCGAAATGCACACACACAGAGCAGTGAACACACACACACACACACTGTGAGCACACACCCGGAGCAGTGGGCAGCCATTTATGCTGCGGCGCCCGGGGAGCAGTTGGGGGTTCAGTACCTTGCTCAAGGGCACCTAAGTCGTGGTATTGAAGGTGGAGAGAGAACTGTACATGCACTCCCCCCACCCACAATTCCGTCCGGCCCGAGACTAGAACTCACAACCCTTCGATTGAGAGTCCAACCCTCTAACCATTAGGCCACGACTTCCCACGATTTGCCCATTAGAAACCTGGGAAATGTCAAATGGCCTGTTCGTGCATGTGTGTGTGTGTGTGTGTGTGTGATTGAAGAGAATCAAGCTGAGTAGAGCAGTGGACGCACTCTTATCATGATCTTCAGTAATTCAGCAACCAACAGCAATAACAACAAAATGTTTTCAGAGCTCAGAATCCACAACAGTGGAAAGTGTGTGGTAAAGAGAGAGAAAACAAAGAAGGCAAGAATAATGGAAAGAGCACACAAAACTGGGACAAGAGGTGGTCAGAGAAGAAAAGTAAGAAAACGGGAAGCAGAGGAGAGGAGAATGACTTATGGGCGGCCCGAGCTGGAGGAATGGGGTGTGACAGAGAGAGAGGCATGAGGGATTTGGGAAAGCACTTGATGTCTTGTTAGCCTCAACCTTCCTCATACTGTGATTGGCTAAAAATATCCCATAGCTCATGTTGAACAAGGTGCATTCTGGTTTGTGCCACTGGAGCATTCATCATCACATGGACTATAAAGTGCCAAACGCAACCTTTCTCTCTTTCGCTCTCTCCATCTCTGTCGCCAAATGCCTTCTCTTCTCCTTCTGTTTATTCCTCCTCAAATCTAGCACAAACCCCATGTTTAATTACCTGTACTGTTCTAGGCTCTAATGATCTTTTAATAAAGCCCCATTACTTTAGTTATCCTCTCTTTCTTTTAGCATAAGCAAGTATCATACCTTTCCTATCTAAGTTATTCATCAAAATATTCTTGGTCCTTTATTTCTACATATGACCTCTTCAGCCATCAGTGTTGTCTTACATATATAGACCTTATTTCCTTTCCCTCTCCACTGATTTTTTATTCCTCTTTTCCTCCATTTCCTCTTATAGTTTGTCTTTCCTTCCCTGTAGATTGCATTTAATCTACTCTGTTTTATTATGTTACTTCCATCTGGTCCTTTTTACTTTCTATTTCCTTTTCATATCCTCCCTCCAGCATCAATGCCATTTTGCGTCTGTCTTTTCTCTAAACACTCTGATTGGTGGGAGGGGGAAATGGGCTCATTTCTTTCCACGGATATAAAAAAAAAAACCTCCCAGGCACTTTCCGTCTCTTCTTCAACCGCTCAATAGTGGACGACAAGTCTAAAGCGTTTACTCTCAGAGCAAATATACTGTGAGTTTCAGAAGTCTGAGACCACATTCAGAATCTAATTCAAACTTTGTTTTTACACATTTAAGAGCTCTAAGATAATCAAATGCATGGGAAAAAAGGATAAATAAAATAAAATCAAATCAATGAAGAACATTTTTTTTTTTTGCTGCCATTCAGACAATTTTCCTTCTAGGATCAAAGTGAAATCACTTCAAGAAATCCCTTAAATCTGGAGTTCAAAAAGCAATTTTAACTTGGAAATAAACAACATTTTATTTATGAAGTAAAATGAATAAGAAATGTTTCAGATTCGTCAATATTTCTAGGTCACAAAGCAAATTAGTGACACTGATCTTGGTCTTCCTCTATTGAAGCTCAAGATGCTCGGTGGAGCATCTCAAATCATGCTGGAGAACATGATCATCAGACTCAACAAACTTCTGGAGTTCATTCAAGTGCTACCATTAAAGCAAAAAATAAAAAAAACTAAATACATTTTTAATTGAACTTTTCACTTTAATCAATAGGCTGTAATGAAACATGCAGTATTAAATTATTAATGGATACAAAACAGAACCATTTTCATTAGTAGTCTTTTTGACCCCAATAACTGCAAGTAAATCTTAACAAATAAAGACAGAAAAAGGGCAAGCATCCAAACAACCATATTACTCCCACTGGCAAAGACACTCCTCATTCCACTAACAATTAGCAATAGAAGAAGAGCTGGGAATATCACGTTAAAGATGAATAAGAAGAGAACAATTTACATCCAACCTGGCTCTTCTTGTTCCTCATTGCTCATCACGTTTCCTATCTCTTCTGTCCAGCCTTATCCAGCCATCATTCCAATCCATTTCCAAAACAGTCAACCATATGACGGAAAATATATAAGCATTGACAGAAAGAGAGAGAGAGAGAGAGGGTGGGTACAGCAATCTCTCTCTCTCTCGGTTTCGCTAACATATCTCTCATTATCCACAGCTCACTGCACGAAGCACAGAAAAAAAGAGAGTAAGAAGCTTTTGCCCTCCTAAAACTCCAGCGTATGTGTTTATGAGTGTGTATGAGGGAGAAAGATTTAATGTGGGTGCGTCTGTGTCTGTGCATGTGAGAAAATGAGCAGACGGTGCTGTTTTTTCAGTCAGTGGGTGATAGATAAGGTGGGATGTGTCACTGAGGCATCAGTAATATCTAACCTGGCTACCTGACAGTCCTACTGAGAAAATACACACACACATTCAACTTTCCATTGACGTCTACTGCACCCACAGAGTAGGTAAAGCCTAACCCACACACAAACTGGTTGTTTCTAATTGGTGGAACATAAGCATTTCTGCATTATGTGTGTACATATGTGTGTTAAAAAAAGGTACAAAAGCTGTCACTAGAGCACTACCTCTAAAAACGGTACACTTCTGTACCTAAAGGGTCCATATTGGCCCCTTAAGTGTACATATTAGTACAGAAAAGGTACAAAAGTGTGCCTTCAGAAAAGGTACGGCCCCAGTGACAGCTTTTGTACCTTTTTTTTCTGCGAATGTATGTTAAAAAAAGCATTAAAACCCTTAGAGTATCCAGACTCATTCTCCTCTTGTATTTTAAGTTCTTGCGACTTCTACTTGTCCAATTGCTGATGAAGAGAATATTATTATCTAGCACTTGTGAGACTGCGATATTGCCGACAGATATTTTACTTCAATAAACCGACAGAATGCAGGTTAAGGCGTTTACATGCCTGTGCTGACAGGTTTATGCTTGAGCTGTTTATGACATTTCACCATTTAACACGGTCACATGATCACACACATTGTCAAAAGAAGATATTTTATTTTGATATTTTTATTTGGTGACCAAACTTTTCGGCTTCCACTGACTTCCACTGTACGGACAAAAAGAAAAAGAAAGGAAAACAACAGACATTTCTCAAAATATATTTTATGTTCAACAGAAGAAAGAAAGTCGGTAACATTTTAGTATAGGAACCAGTTCTCACTATGAACTAACTTTCTCACTATTAATTAACTAGTTGCTTATTAGCATACCTATTATTAACATATAGGTTGTTTATTAGTACTTATAAAGCACATATTCTGCATGACCATATTCTACATCCCTAATCCTACCAAATACATCAATTTAACAACTACCTTACTAACTATTAATAAGCAGCAAATTACTCATTTATTTAAGCAGAAGTTGCAGTTAATGGTTTGTTGATAGTGAAAACTGGTCATACAGATTTAAAATCAGCATAAAGGTGAGTAAATAATGCCAGAATTGTCATTTTTGGGTGAACTAATACTCTAAAGGGGATGTCTAGGCATTTTGGTCATGATTCTATGTAAATCTTCACAGTGGGCTGTCAGTCTTCGTGAAACTCAGAACACACATTTAAGAGTTGTATTCCCTTTAGGGAAATATTTCCAAGAATCAGACAATTCCCTTGATACCTACAGCACCGAGCCGCTATTAACACAAGACAAGTACAGGCCCATACACTCTGATCTTCCAGCACAACATAACAAAAGCTGATCAAAGAACACTTGTTTCCCTCCATTTCACTTTTCTTCAGGCTGCAGCTCGACTGAGGAACTGACGTCCATAATTAATGAGCTTCAGACAGACTGCTGGCCTGATTTACCTGTCTGCTTACTAACGGTTCCATCACCAAAACAATCTTGTTTTGATCTTCTTTTAAAGACGCAGCCCTTTTATTAGGTCTGCATGCAGGGCATCTTTATTGATGAACATCTAGAGCGTGGGAGGCTGAGGCAGTATTTGGATGTCACCAACAGTGGCAGATTTCTTCCTCCTCTGCTTAAAAAATTATTTCTCTTTCCAACACCCAACTGAAATCATTTTATTCCGCTGGAAACATTGCTCAGCGTGGAGGTAAGCAAACATACTTATACAAGCATTCACTAAACCCAAAAAGGAAAAAAAAAATGTGATAAAGTCTGAGAACTGCTTAGGCTACAGTAAATGGCCAAAGCATGCATACAGCACTGAGCAACTTGTACTTCCTGTAGCTCTTCAGCATCATGACCTTGAAAACCATAGATATTCTCCTTTTTTGCCCACACTTGACTGCTCACAAGTGTGAATTTGAAATGGAAAAAGGTTCGTAATTAGAAAAGCATCAGGTTGTTAGCGAACCCTCTTTGCAGCTAAAGAGGTTTCAGTAAATTGGTTAATGATTTTCTTTTGTTTAATCTACTCTTGGACTGACATAAAGCTAAGTCTGGCAAGTATTAAGGGAATCTTAGGTGGCTAAATGGCATTTTTTGGGCCCAGAACAGCTCTTCTGAGCATGAGTGCACAGACAGTTCCCGTCCTGAGGTTCAGACCCCCAGCTCCCCAGTGCTGTGTTTTAATTGGCTGATGCACTATATTTAAATTGGCCATCAGGTAATGAGTCAGGATTTAGGGACTTTTCAGATAGCTTACTCCTGTTACATAGTTCAACATCTGCTCACTTTGAGTGAGATCAAGTTTAAATGTGAGTGTGGGTTAAGAATATATATATATTTTACTGCCTTTAAAAAATTTACATTTCTTATGCTCACCAGCATTTATTTTATAATACAGTAATTGAGTAATAAAAAAAAAAAGATTTTCTATCACAGGAATAAATTTGATTTTAAAATAAATTCAAATGGAAAAGTATCAGTTTTTTGATATATCAAATAAATTTAGCCTCGTTGAGCATATCTGACTTATTTTCAAAAACATTAAAAACACACACACAACATACAAAATATAGCTATGATAACATAATTAAAATATATGAAGAAAAGAAACATTGAATCATAAAAACCGAGAAAAATATTCATAAAAAGAATTCATAGTCCAGCTGCTGAAGTATTGTTGATGTTTGTTGCTGTCTAATAAGACAAAAACACAAAAGAGAGAGAGAAAGTTTGGCTCTTATGCTTTGAGAAACTAATTATTACAGTAAGTGTTTATTTTTAATTGGATTCAATGCAACGAGAGCAATCATTTTCGAAGGTTGTACTTGAAGAAAGTCTTGTTTGTGTGTGAGTTTGAGTGTGTGTGTGTGTGTGTGTGTGTGTGTGTGCATGCATTTGTGTTGTGAAGGCAAACCAGCTTTGTTGAGAATCCCTTCTTTTCCCTCAGTTGCACCACACGAGAATGTTGCTTTAGGGAACTAACATCCACAGAGAGAGTTTCTAAGGGTCATTAGATACTGGATCTCATGATTTTCTGCAAAAAATAGTTTTCTGTTTGAATATTCATCAAGTGATATACATCAAGTGGAACACCCCGGAGGTGGCAAGAGTTAATTTCTGTAATTTATGTGCATCCTGCCAGTGTGCTCTTTGAGGTCTGCCGTCTTTCAGCAGAATTAACAGATGATTCTTTAATTAGTGCAGGGCAAAAACAGTGTGAGGCCAAACTAACTGTCATTTAATTACCACTCACAAACACACAGCAATGAACTTTGAGAGAGTGAGTGCGGCTATATTGTTTATCTCCCGGCAAAACTGGATTTAAATTTACATTGAGAATTTCTTCAACTAAAGCATTAAAACTAACAGATAGTATCTCCAACGCTTCAGGTGACCTGAGCTTGAGTCCCCCCTCTCTCTGTCCTCTCTATATACTGGCTCTTATAAATTAAAAGAAAAAATAGCAAAAATAAATAGAAAATTTGGCTTCATTCATTTTTGCCACTTTTCAAATGACTTTTATTGTTTAAACCATGTTCCAGAACCAGACTTGTGATTTTAAAATAATAAAAAAAATCATTTAAAATAGAATTAATTAAATATATCAACATCTAAACAAAAACTTGCATAATTTATTTTTTATAATGGAAATTATTTGCATAATCTTTAACGTTGCCTCGATTTTTGCATAAACCAATCATTTCTAACACTATCAACAAATTTGCCATTAAGTGTTATCAAAAATGTGCTTGTTCTCGAAAGTGACAAAAATGTGAAAATCATGCTTTAGAAAGAATAAGACGAAAAAAATCAAGATCATTATTACTTTTTTTTTCTTTCCTTTTTTTGTAGTCATTCAGATCAAGCTGTAATTTTCTCAAATAATTAACAGAGTGTTTTTAAGATACATAAATGCTGGCTATGAAATTACATGAGCAGGACCAATAAGCCAGCATTCTTGCTAAAATAAAATAAAATGAGCCCAAAGCTGAACTTTTTTTAAAAGTTTCTGTGTGAGAGAAAGAGACGGGAACATAGACAGAGGGAGATACAGCATATCTAAAATCGAATGCACTTTCATGGCTGTTTTCCTTCCTTGGCAAGCTCTCAGGGACTGATAACAAACTCAGAGATACACACACTCACACGTCACCAGACAACACTGTGAGACCACGAAGACTCCCAGTCAGCCCAGACGTCTAGATCCAAAACAGTGCTGAATAATTTAAGGGCTACACCCGGCAAGACTTAGGCTCTTCTGTGGACAACAGTGGAACGTCTGCCAAATATTACCAGAAAGTCAAGTCAAGTCACCTTTATTTATATAGAAATTTTAAAAATACACATTGTGTCTAAGTAGCTTTGTGGTATTAATTAGGAAAAGCAGCACAGCAAGGAAAGATAGGTTAGAAAATATGCCCGTAGCAGTGTGTCTAAAAAAATGTACAGTAAGTGAAATATTCCATAACATTGAAAAGTTACAGAGCATACAGGTGACTGACCAGCAGTTTGAGTTTGTGTGGGTGCAATGTCTAAACATGTCTACATAAACTAGCTGATATATAAATATTTAATGGTGTATGTGTGAGCACACACTGTATGTATATAAGTAAGCACATATGTTTATGTTCTAGCCCTAGACTGTCTTACACAACATAGATAAACAGCCATGGGACTATTAAGGGTGAAAGGTTTTTCAGCAGACAGCCAGTAGCTTTACATTTCATGCCAGAGCAAATCGGAATTGCACTTTGGAAAAATTGCAGCATAAAAAACAGCATGTAATTATCTACAGCTGCCAGACGCTATTATCATCACATACAAAAATTACGAATTAAATCAGCAACTTTAAATTTGAGCGTTATCTGCACGGCAGCAGTGTATTGTGGGTATGCATCTCGGCTGATACAGACAGGCTGAATGTATTCTGTGACGTCTCATCTTTTTGAAAATGTTTTTCCAAGATTTTAGTTGTATTAACGTTAAACATTTATGGGGAGCTGCACACACACACACACCCACACACACACATAGACACAAGTGTCTCTGAATGCTGAGAATAGCAAATTCAGCACAGATAAAGAATGTCACACATGGAAATCTTTCATGTAATGCATCAGTCACACATAAAAACACAGATTCACAAGCAAACACACATTCAGACAACACGATGACAAATACTGGAGGTATTTCAAACTGGCAAAGGATGCACAGCCTGAAATCTATTTACACATTTGTTTGGACTTTGGGTTGTGGGGGGGGATGGGTCATATTTCTAATGTTTAAAATACTTAATTCTGGATTGTTTTCAGTTGTGAAGGGTATGGAGGATCGCTTCTGAGTTTTCACATAGAGAGCATGGAAATGTCAGCTTGATATATAAGTGCGAGTGTGTGAGAGTCTTTGTGTACAAAGCCACATATGCATTGGATGTGCCCATGTGTTAGCTGAAATATAAGGCCATCTGGTGATCACAAGACACAAGCGCTCTGATCTGACGCCTACAGACTCCAGCCACAGAACAATGTGTCAAGGAATCATCATTTTTCACGCCCTGGCTTTGAAAATAAATAATGGTGGCACTAACAGTAGAAATTCCTCACAGAGCTGCACTTGACACACATAAAGCTCGAAATAGTTGAGCTGAATTACCAACGGACCAAAAGCACACAAACTAGAGCTTGTTCATACTACTGTGAAAAAAATCAGCAGCCAGATGAACTCATACCACCCACCAGCAAAACATTATACTGCAACAAAATAATTAGAAATTATGTCTTAAATATAACATGTCTTGCACATCGCCAAGATACTGTGTTCATTAAAAAGTTACTTTGGTTTCTTAGCAACAAAACAGATGATGCAGGATAGTTCAGGCAGTTATCATATTGAATAATAATAATAATAATAATATAATACATAAAATATATTATTATTAAATTGTTATACCTTATATATATATATATAATATATATATATATATATATATATATATATATATATATATATATATATATATTATTATTATGTTTATACAGTGAAATAAAAATTCTCTAATGAAAGACAAAATAGTACTACTATATTGTCCACTACTATATTGCTTTATGAAAGTGAAAGTGAAAGTGACGTGACATTCAGTCAAGTATGGTGACCCATACTCAGAATTTGTGCTCTGCATTTAACCCATCCAAAGTGCACACACACAGAGCAGTGAAAACACACACACACACCGTGAACAGCCATTTATGCTGGGGGGAGCAGTTGGGGGGTTCAGTGCCTTGCTCAAGGGCACCTCCATCATGGTATTACCAGCCCAAGACTCAAACCCAAAACCCTAGGGTTAGGAGTCAAAACTCTCTAAACACTAGGCCACTAGGTGATCTTACTACAGTAATAACTGTAAATTGGTAATAAATAAATTACAGTAATTAGTAATAAATTAAATTAGTAATGCTTTAAATTACAGTAATAAGAGTAATTATTAAAAAGTGAAACACATAAATAATAGCCTGCCACAGCACAATAAATACACACACACACACACACACACACATACACACACACACACACACACACACACACACACACACACACACACACACACAACACACACACACATATATATATATATATATATATATATATATATATATATATATATATATAATATATATAATTTTATATATTATATATATATATATATATATATATATAATACAACAATGAATATATATATATATATATATATATATATATATATATATATATATATAATATATATATTCATTGTTGTACTATTATTCTATTTAAGAAATATATTATTTAATGATGATAAAATGATTTATCAATCAGATATTTAAATTGTCATATATCTATATCATTTAAATATAATATATTTGTATAAAAATGTGTAAACAAATCTTTTGGTGCATAATTTCAAACAATTAAACCGTAATAAAACCCTAACTCTATAAATTTTACTATTATTTGTTAAATAATAATACTGATTTGTATAATTGTAACAATAACATCTTAAAATAAACTGTCACTAAAGTAATAATAATAATCACTGTATAAAGTGTGTGTGTATATATAGTGTATATATCATAAATATATGAATACAGTAAAATACAAAAATTATAATTAAAATAGTAAAAACTATTATATAAATTTGTATCATAAATCATTAATATATTAATGCAAATTGCAATTGAATTAAATAAATATAACTAATAATTAGCATTTCTTTATTTTTAAATCTCTGTAATCATTATTATTATTATTATTATTATTATTATTATTATTATATTATTAATAGAGACAAATAAAAATGAGAGGGAGTGCAAAAAATAATAAAAAGATAACAATAAAAGATTAATTGAGAAATGTGGTATAGATGCAAGCCAAATTGAGAAACAGAAAACAATAAAAGGATTGAGGATGAGTGACACTGTCGGATAAACGACTGACGGAAAGATAAGATAATGTTAAAAGCATAACTACCAGCTTATATGCAAAAGCATACCTAAGAGCTTGACCACACGCTTGTCAGCTTGACGTAACAGAATGTATCTCTAAGCACACACACATACAGAAGAGCACGTGAGAAACAGGCATCTTTGAAGAAGACTGCGCTGTCACTTACTCGTCTGAACCGACAAGGACGATGGTTAGTCGTTGGCTTTAGAAGAGGACAGGCTGAAGGAATCCAGTGTAAAGAAGCTTTTATTCCAGCGGTGTCCGGCAGCACTCATGAGTCTCTCTGTGTGTGTGTGTGTGTGAGCATGCATTAAAGTGTTGGACTCGTGTGAGGATGCTGCCGATGCGTGACATGTGAAGAGGGCAGAATGTGACACCA
>NW_020524758.1:0-51209 GCF_003368295.1 Carassius auratus | reverse complement strand
GTATGTGTGACGGCTCAAGCTAATTCTGTTTTTAATAGAGTTTCTAAAAGCTTAATTGTGTTTTGAGACTGTTTCATTCCCCACCATGCAAATAAGTGATTTAAAAACAGCAATGTTGAATAGGGGTTGAATAATTATGACATAGAAGTATTATTTTAAAAAATCTTATAACTCAAAAATATTACATTATGTATTGACTATCACTTTTAATATGCCAGTGAACTGTTATAGATGCAATTTTTATTTTATCCTGGATCTTCAGAAAGGCTTGTATTTGTAAAGTACTGCAGTCGGAGGGGTTGAGTAATTTTGATTGCAGCTGTATGTACAGCCTTGGTGAGAATAAGAGACGTCCTTCAAAAATATTTTAAACTCCAAACGTTTGAATACTAGTGTACATATTTAAATTACTTCTGAATATTGCATTTAAAGCAGCTCGTGATGTCATAATGCTGAATTCGACGTTAGAATGTGTTCTCAAAATGTATTAGGCTTGTAAACAGTTTGCTGTTTTCATGATGATAACATTCTGTTACTCCGAGTATCACTGTATCGAAACCTCATTCTCTCAGCCTAATTTTGACATTTTATAAAGTTGATGGCTAACATTTAGCCTCTTTGTTTAGACAGACTCTTTGTCAGGACCCAGTCTATGCAACCTACACAGGCGTCTCACTAGGTTTTGGAACAGAGCCACAGTCACTCAGATGATGATACAGTTATGCGAGACGGCACAGTCTGTTGTAGGTCTACGGAGCACATAAGCTTATAAAATGAGCTTCTGACTGCCATAAATCAAGAATGCTCTCTTTGCTGTCAGCAGGTGACAGTGCCATATATCTGTCCCCAATTCCATCATCCTAACAGATGGTGTCTGCTCTAGCTATGGCTGTGTTGTGTTGTGTGTGTGTGCACTCTTGTATGCATACGTATTGTCTTTTTTAAAGGTAACTACCAACACCACGTCCTGCACGTTTGGCTACAGCTTCCTTATTCCTAATATGGTCTTCCTGTTAGTGATTGACAGTCACATACATTGTATTCTGATCAATGTGTTTATGCCATGCCACAGATGTCACGGTCAAAGCTATCTTTAAGCAAGACATGTATGAAGATTCAGCCTTGATTCATTGAAGCTTTTTATCTGGCAGCCAGTGGCGATCATCTTTTTATTATTTTATGGTCAAGGTCATATATATTTATCATCTAATTCAAGATTATGTAAAGACAGGAGTTAAACCATTGATGTTTCATGCGTTTGTTGAAAAAAGCCTATCAAAAACGACATTTGAATTAGTCTTCCTTCAATAGCAGTTGCCTCTTTTAATTTCTAGAAGTCATATTTGGATATATCACACCAGAGAGTGAAACTCTAGTTGGATAGAATAGAAATCGTAAGGAATTTAACAACTTTAATCTATATTCTGATATATTATAAAGGGCCAAATTAGATGAATTAGCAATTACAGGAAATAATTTGATGAAATCTGAATATAATTGTATTATAACGTTGCAATGCTAAATATATAAACTTATGGATTATATTTTTTATTTGTGTAAATCTGAATGCACATTCATAAGTCTGAAAATTTAAATGCAATTTATTTTTCTGAACTTGCATATAGTTAACAATGAAGATATATAACTATATCCACACATTCAGATATATTTATAAAAGAAATATTATTATTATATATCTGTATTTATTTAGATTTAAAAATATATAATTTTTTTTATTTACAATGAAGTACCTTTTTAAGCATACATTTACTTGTAAATAAATAAATAAATAAAATAAATATTATTAATAATAATAATTAATAATAATAATAATAATAATAATAATAATAAACAGTATTATCATGGTAAATTTCCAAATATCACTGTACCAAAAATGTACCATGTTTAGAAAAACCACTTGGCTTCAGTATTATATTAAAAACAGATGAAAATAAGTATTCTGGTACTGTTAAGAGAGCAATACGGAGAACAGAGACACATACTGCAGTGTTATTGAGGTAGAAAGCTCTCAGAGAAGCCTCATTGAATTTGAATATTTAGTGAGGGTAACCCTGCTTTCAGGACACACAGTGCGATCCTGAGAAGCACAGAGGGCACACACTGATCTGTCCAGTGTGTTCCTGTGGAGGAGAACCACCCCTCTCCTCTAATGCACCTCTGAATACGATCTCCAGATAAGCCTTCACTCATTTCATTTGGCAGAGTGCTGAGTCTGGGATGACATAGGACCCGCTCTCACTTTCATTACCCATGATTACATCTGCCATTCAGGGTCACTGGAGACCTTCTTCCAATGGGAGAGTGGATGACAGATGCCAGAAGAGAGCATGTGTATGTGAGTGTGGGTTTGTGTAAAGGCCTTACCTGAGTGTGGTGGCTGTCCATGTGCCTGTGTAACACCGAGGTGCTGGACGCATTTGACTTTGGATGTCCCTCGTCTTCCAATGTCCCTTTTTGCGAGAGAAATATCCGAATGTTAAATGCAACATCATTCATACATTTTCTGCAGTATGTTGCTCTCTACATACCTTATTGTCTGTTATTTGGCATATAACACTTGTATTAAAACTTTTTTGTATAACTTGTTTTTGTATAACATTTCAGCATTAGGTTTATGATTTGCTTTAGGTTTAAGCATGAGGTTTAAGTTTGTTTTAGTTTGCTAATTATGTTTGTAATAAAAATGTTGTATTAACATGAGAACAAAGGTATACATACATTATAATATTTAATTATTGTTATTAAAATAAATGATAACATAAAACTATTATGATTATCTATATTAGTATTATTTATAAGTTATATTAGGGTAAGAATTTGGTGTAAAGAACATGAAAGCATGGATCCATCCATATATTTATATATATACAGTACACACCAAAAGTTCGGAAACATTCAATTTTTTAATGTTTTTGAAAGAAGTTTCTTCTGCTCATCAAGCCTGCATTTATTTGATCAAAAATACAGAAAAAAAATATTGTGATATATTATTACAATTTAAAATAATAGTTTTTAAATGTATTATACTTTAAATTATCATTTATTTCTGTGATGCAAAGCTGAATTTTAGGATCATTATCACATGATCCAAAGTTGGAAACAGTTCTGCTGCTTAATATTTTTTCAGAACATGTGACACTTTTTTAGGATACTTTGATGAATAAAAAAAAAAAAAAAAAAAAAAAAAGAAGAAGCAGCTATGTTTTTAAAATATTAATATTTTGTAATAACAATATACACCACTGGTCAGTAATTTGGGGTCAGTAATTTTTTTTCTTTCTTTTATTTTAAATAAAATCAATACTTTTATTCAGCAAGGATGTGTTAAATTGATAAAAAGTGATAGTAAATAAAACATATTATCAGAATATATATTATAATTTATTTTTTTATTTTTGAATAAATGCAGTTCTTTTTAACCTTTTATTGATCAAATATATTCGACAGCAGAACTGTTTCCAACACTCATAATAAATCAGAATATTAGAATGATTTCTAAATGATCATGTGATCGACTGATGTTACATGTGACACTGAAGCCTGGAGGAATGATGCTGAAAATTCAGCTTTGCATCACAGGAATAAATTATTTTTTTAAAGTATTTTCAAATAGAAAACTATTATTTTAAATTGTAATAATATTTCACAATATTACATTTTTTTCTGTATTTTTGATCAAATAAATGCACGCTTGATGAGCAGAAGAAACTTCTTTCAAAAACATTAAAAATAGTAATGTTTCCAAGCTTTTGGTCTGTACTGTATATAGACACACTAAAAGGCCACTTTATTATGTACACCTTGCTAGTACAGAGTTGGACCCCCTTTTGCCTTCAGAACTGCCTTAATTCTCCGTGCCACAGATTCAACAAGGTGTTCAACAAGGAAACACTCCTCAGAGATTTGGGTCCACTTTGACATGATCCCATGACGCAGTGCAAAGTATTGATTCCAATGCATAACAGATATTCCTAAAACCTGATCTTACGTAAAACTTTAACACTATTCTTTTACCGTCTTGCAAGCACTGGTATTTCCTTAGTTCATATACCATTATCTTGAAGATGTAGGCATAATTGCTGAGTGTATAGGTCACTGCTGGCTTCCGCTTAAAACTTCCAGCCAATCTCTACTACATCCCTTCATCTGGAATATGGAAGTTTACCTAGACAGTGATGTGTATGTGTTTGTGAGAGGTAGATAGAGAGACCCTGAGCCATCTGATGGCTCTTTAGGAGAGCACTTGATCAAGTCCACGGCCTTTCACTTTAATCATGGGCTGCCTCAGTGATAGCTCCATTCATCTTACCTTGTCCATTTCTCCAATCCCCTTTTCTCCAATAAACGCTCTCAATCCGAAATGTGTTTCTTTTCTCATACTCTCTCACTTTATCTTCAATATTTTCTCATGCATGTAAAGCAACGTGCCTCTGTGGTTTATGTGACGCTCAGATGGCCAAATGTTAAGCGTTCACTTGTACTCTCTCTGTGCTAAACAAACCTTGGGGGAAGGCTGGGTCGGCCAATGACATGCGATTGAACTTTAAATAATTGGATGGATGCACATTAGGACATGCAATGGCCAATGCCCAAATGTAACATGGGCTTGTGGGGTGTGTAAGAAGGTCTCCTCTGCTCTCGAACACATTCATGAAGAGAAAGAGTAATTGGCTTCACATTTTCACCTGAAGTAATATTGGGTCTCATTCACATATAACTGCAAACAAGTCTTACTTATGTGGCCAAAAAATGTTCTTCATAATTTCAGCTGCATTTAAATTAGATCAAAGTTGCAATATTTATTTAATGTTGATGAATCAGACATTTTATTTTTGCAATGCACCAAGTTAGAAGGCTCCCTGTATATTTTACAGTATAAGTTGGCCGATAAGTTATTTCACATACGCAAAATTAATAAAATAAACAAATGTGCAAATGAATCATATTTAGTTTGAACCAAACTGAACTGAACCGATAGCTTTTTTAATCTTAAAAAAAAAAAAAAAAATGAATCAGTAAATGTGTAATACACAGCCCTATTTTTGAGCTTGTGTGATTTGACTTGGTTCACATTTGTATCCTAAGCTTTAAAACATGCACTTACATAACACTGATGAATTATTTTGTGGATAATGAATAGGACCCAGTGTTTGGTGTCCAGTTTTTAGAAGCTTCATCACCCTTAACCTCTTGTGCCATTACCATTGGAGATCTGGTTGCCATTCTCAATGGGTGCGGGGTTGGATGAGCTGGGTGAGGTGTGGTTGTTGGCATTTTTGTCCTGTAACTGTGCTGATGGAGAGATGGGGCCTTGATCCTCTTGACCTGGAAGGTTAATGTTGGAATTTGAGAGTCCTGTGGAATAGAAATGAATTAAAATATTCAATAAATACATTGATTCACATCAAGACGATGTGTTACCTATGTTTCAGCACCACATAAGGCCACACAGACCATCTAACCGTGACCGTCGTCCTACGTGTTCCCAGTTTCTGACAGATAAAGGTGATGACGTGACTTGTAAGTTAACACCTGGCACCTTGAGCCACAAACATCTCTGCAGGAGTATCTGCAGCAGGAATTTTGGGAATGGCTGTGTCTAGCAATGACGTTGATGGCAGAGAGAGCGGAAGCACGAGGGGATGTTTAAGCCTCACGGCATGTGCGTCTGCTTGGATCTGACCACCACGGGGATGGATATAGCACAGGGGTCAGTTGCCCCTTTAAATCCCTGTTAAAAGCCCTGTTTCTATTACAGCATGCTCTCACTCATGTCAGGAGCATCTGACTTTAGAGCCACCCGTCTGGGCTTATCAGAGATTCATTAACTGCAGCTTTGTGTCAGGGACCCCTACTGACCCTCCCTTATACATTCACATGAGGAAAACAGTCACATTGCATTACACTTGAGATCGACCATTATGTGTGCACGTGCGTGTGTGTGTGTGTGTGTGTGTGTGTGTGTGTGTGTGTGTGTGTGTATTTTTGCTCAAACTATCAACATACTTGAAAAGTAAAAAGATGCTCCCCTTGTGGTGATATGAGTACAATTAAAATGGAAAATCTTTTTTTTTTTCTTAATTCACCTAAATATTTGTTTCAAATATTAATAATAATTACTCCTGAGATTCAAAGCTGATTTTTCATCAGTCATTATTCCAGTCTTTAATGTCACATGATCCTACAGAAATCATTCCTATATGTTGATTTGCTGCTCAAGAAACATTTATATTTGTTATTAATGTTGAAAACCGTTGTGCTGCTTAATATTTATGTGAAAACCATGATGCATTTTTTTCAGGTTTCTTTGATAGACAGATGGTGCAAAAGAACAGCATTTATTTCAAATATAATCTATAATCTCAGTTTAACGAGTCACTGAATGTATAAAGAAATTAAAGTATAAAAAATAAACAAAATAAATAAATAAATAAAAACCAAAAAACCTGGCCCTACAAATTTGAACATTAGTGTAACTATCAGGGACCAAACCTGAAAAAAGAAAATGAAATGAAACGGGAAACACCTGTCAATCAAGATGACTGTCAGTCATGCAGCGTATATAATAGAGAAACAGTTGGGACAGTTGTGCTATAAACATACTTTAAAAAAAAATTCAAGCATGACACTAACGCAAACATTATGACAGATTAATGTTTGTTCATTTCACACACACAGCTGTGAACATGTACAGTAATGTGAGAAGTAATTTCCTAAGATGCGCACACACACACACACACACACACACACACACACACACACACACACACACACACACACACACACACACACACTACTCTCAGGATTCAAATGCATTGCAGCGATTCACATTCGTCAGTGGGAGTGGGAGACTTTGATATTTAATATTTCATAGCTACATCATCTCTTGTCCATGTAATATTAATGTGACTGCAGCTAATACCCTCTGTGCCCTTTATAATAAACTGATTTAAAACAGAGGGGAAAAAATATATATAATATTGAATATTCCTTTAATTATATATTGCTTTCGAGATCAACAACTAAATACCTTATAATTGCAACTATATTTGCAATTGTGTCTCCATAACAACTCAGATAAAGCTTTTACACACAAGATGAACACACCAGACATCTCAATCCTTCTTTGCAATTAAAGTGTCCATATTTTTGAAATGAGTTTAGATCCATATAAACTTTAAAAATATCTGCTTCTTCTGATTGACGCAATAAGTCATAGTGGTTGCCAAGTTAACTGTATTGATCCTTCATGATCTTGGTGATGGATACAAACACAATGCAGACAGCTGATTTTCAGCTACAGATAGGAAAAGGGTAAACAGCTCAACAAAAACTGACCTTTATGGTTAAATGCAACCATTTGTGCAAGTGGACTACGCTATTTAGAAGAGACTTGTCAGTTGCACATTTGTGAAACCACATTCAAGTTCTTACAAGCACATATGGGTCAGGGTCATAGGGGATCCATGCTCATAAATCCATGATGGGAGTAGATGTACACAAAAGCATTTTTAAATAAATACAAAGTTTACGAGAAAAAGGCAAGGGTAACTGTGTTAAACATCATGTGAACTCCCAATGCAATGAACCTCCCTAAGAACTTCCCCTTGTCAAATTTTTATTTCAGTGTGACATTTAACACTTGCTCTTTTCCTCAAACAGGCATGTACTTATTGTGCATTATATATTAGTTTATCCACGGTAGAGTGAACAAGCATTTCTTCAGACCATAATCAATTATAAAAATATATATATAATAATAATAAAAAATGAATACGTTTGCAGGAACACCATTCCAGATTATTCGGGCCCAGTTCAACCTTTGGGCTCATGGTGTAGGAGCATTTAAGGGCTGTTGTTGGATGGTTGTTGTTGTGTTGTAACAAAACTGATCCAGAGCAGATGCACAATACGGCCTAAACCTCCGTAACACACAAACACTTTGCCTGCATCAGAATGAATTTTCTGAGAGAGAACAAACTGCAGTTTTTATGGTAAATGTCTGTTTTATCAGCACTGGACCTCACGGTTTTTGACAAACACAAAGCATGGCACTGGTTGAGTGAAGAAAAACCATACTAAATGGGATGTGCCTTTCAGTAACCACATATATGAAATGATGATTTGTCCAGACTATTTTAATGCTCCTGCAGCAAATTAAGCATAACCATGTGTCCTGGCTATACAAATGTGTGATTCATGTGTCTGGAGCATGTAATGCAAGTTTAACAGGACAGATCAAATAAAAATGAAAAAAGCTTAATTAGTTACTCAGCCTCATGTCCTTCTAAATCAGTATGACTGACATTCTACAGTAAAATAGCCTATCTCTTTTTTTATCAATAAAGTGAAATTCAGTTTAGTACAGGCAAACTCTTTAATACTGTTAAGAAATAAAGTTATGCAGGTTTGGTACAACATGAGGGTGGGTAAGTGATGATAGAATGCATTTTTGGGTGAACCAATTTGTTCGATATTAAAACACTTTCTAGAATACCAGATTGATGTTTCAGACAACTATAAGTAGGCAACTTGTAAATTGATTTCAGCAAAACATAGAAATACTGTCACTCTGTGGTGCTTTCAACACTTGGTCCAACACTTGCTCAACTAAAAAAAAATTGTGCTTGAGAGACCTGACTGGTCACTCATTATTTAGCAATTCTGTTTGGTGCCACAAATGGCAATGCAAGTCCTTATAACACCTTTACAACACATGTACCCAAACACTTGCACACACTCTTACTCACCGCTGTCACGTATTTTTCTTCCAGTGGTGGACTTGCGGAGCAGGCTGCGCCCTGAGCTAAAAATGGTATTGAGCTCGTCCAGAGGGCTGGTGAGGGGTCTCCCATTGGCTGGATTGAAGAGCAGAGGTGAGGAGGAGCAGGAATGAGATCTGCGGGGCTCTGGCCGTGAGGTCTTTACTGGGGAGAAGGGAGGCTTGGAACTACTTGGGGGTGTCTCTGCCAGAACGTGCCCTATTTTATGGGAGACTTTGGGGGAATCAGTGGTAGCCACAGAAGCTGCACGTGTCAGAGCCAACAAGTTTGGTTCAGGGGGGAAGGGGAAGTGGGATGGGGGGCGGTAAGGAGGTGGAAGTGCTGCCGAAAGAGGAGGAGGAGTCAAGGGTGGCGTGGACTTTCTGGCATTAAGACAGAAAGACTCGGTGAGGAGTCAGCTCTTTGACGGGTGTACTGGGGTGAGAGTGGGCTGCCCCCATCTTGGCTGGTGTAGTTGAGGTTAGTCTCGAACACAGGCAGCTTCTTCACCTCCAGGGGGGTGAGGGGGGACTCATCCGAAGCCGGAGAGCAGGTGACAGGGGACGGGGGGAAGACTAGAAGTGGGGGACGGTGTTGAAGAAGGTTGGGGAATGGAGCTGGAATGTCACAACCCATCCCATCCTTGCCCTGCTGCTTTCCTCCGAGAGAGCCAGAGTGCTCCATCAAGGTCACCGGCCTCTTGACTTCTGGCCCTGGGGCAGGTAGGGTAGTGGGACCGGGATTGACCGTTTCAGGCTTGGCCACCGGAGCTGACCCCACCTCGTCAGGTGGGAAGTATTTCATTTCCTCGTAAACCGCCTCTCCCAGCTCTGGACTGTGGGAGTCAGCCAGGCTGAGGGCTCGTGAGGCCCCCACCATATCGATATACACATCCTCCTCATCCTGGCAGGTGTAGAGGCTTAGCACAGAAGAATTGGGGCCATCCGCAGATGCTGCTCGTTGGATAAGGCCCAAGCAGTGGCCGCCTCGTACCAGGCTGACAAGTTTCATGTCCGTGGGGCGTGCAGGGGAAGGTACAGAGATCTCCTCATAGGAACCTGTCAGCTTGGTATTAGGGCTGCGTTTGGGCTTGGGGGGTGGGATCTTCTTCATGGTGCTGTAGTCATCACTGTGAGGGCGTGGTTTAGAGAGGGCTGGTGGATGATGGATGGAGTTGGAAGGAAAGGGAAAATCTGTTTACTGGAATGCCAGGAACAATTCTCAATAATGAGATAAATTAAGACGTTTTGTTCTGTGTTGAAGGAAACATGGACATTATATGGCCAAAAGTATGTGGACATCTGCACACCACATCTACATTGTATTAACATTTATTATTTCAAAATCATTGTCGTTAATAGCAAGCTGGGAGTGCTTAATTCCTCTTGCGCCCTTCTGGAAAGGTTTTCCTCTAGATGTTTGAATAGAGATAGAGGGATTGCTCCAATTCTGACACAACAGTATGAGTGAGGCTATACTTTGATATTATATGATGGGATCTGGCTCTCAGTCAGTGACCAATTCAAAGGTGTTCAGTGGCATTCAGGTTTGGGCTTTGTGCGAGTCAATATGTCATGCATAATAGAAGAGGGTGTCCACATACTTTTGGACATGAAGTGATTGTTTGAGCTCATATTGATACGTACGATCAGAAGGAGAGAGTTGGGTTTTTGGTGGGCTTCCAGATGGAGAGCCTTGACCCTCAGCAGGGCTGTCTTTGAGTGCAATACTCAGCCCTGCACACACTGCCTCGTAAGATGCACTCAGACGTGTATTGGGGTCTCGTTTGGGTTTGGGAGGAGGTTGTTTTCGTGGGGAGGAGAGGATCCCTCCATTCCCCTCGTCAGTGGAGTATGGCGCAGGCTGAAGGGCTGCTTTGATTGATGTCCCGATGCTGGAGTGTACCAAGCTGTCCATAACCAGGGGGAGAGGCACAGAGCTGGAGCGGAAATGCCGGAGTGGTCTGTTCCCCCCACGGCCTGACACATCGTTAACCCTTCCACTTTTTTCAACAGCCCTAAACAAAAGGATGAACAATCATAAGTTTTCTAGTGCCATTCCTGTCATTCATCATGTACCCTTGTATCCCCCCCCCCCTCCCCAATCTAGCAAGTCATTATTCATTCATATGTTCATTCTTTCAATCTTACTGCATATGTCCTGTCTCAATGTATGATGGGTAGTTAAGGTGCTAAGCAGCTGCCAAGTGTGCGAGGATCAACCTCAACCTCAACCTTCCTGAAATCAATACACCAATGTCAAGCTGTCCATTCATATCTGGACTAAGATTTCATTAAACTGCACTAACTGGAATTCATGTTCCCTTAACAATAACGATAAATAAAACAAATTACAATTAAGAACTGGTATCATAATAATTACATGATTAGCAGATTTAACCAATTCACAAAATGTGGTAACTCAAAGTGGTCAGGAGGCACAATAAAATGTGATAAAAGAAAATAATATACACAAACAGCAAACCTGCACTTGGTTTTAAGCATTCATTAGTATTAAATACTCAAAAAAAATTATCCATGATACCAGTAAATGATTACGACAAATTAGCATTGCTTTAGGATTCTGAACTCTGATTTACAGAACTAAAGCACGAAAGCTTATTTGCATTGCAGATTGTTTAAGTCTAAGTTGATTCCAATAAGACTCCATTGTGAAATGCACACTCTTGTTTGATATTGACCCTACAATCTGGGCCTGCCATCTGCTGTTCTCACCCAAAGGCGATGGAGTGTTGGGGTGGACGGTATTCGAGGAACGGGGGGTGGTGATGGGTTCCAGTGACTTAAAACCCTAAGGCGATTTCAGCTCTCTCTCTGATTAGCGGTGTGGACCTCCTCTTGACTCACTGATTGACTTCTAGATTAGCTATGAAAGCCCCATCTATCAATCACCTGCACCTCTCTCATGTGTGATGCTAAAAGTGAATTTATGTGATAAATGTGTGCGCGTGTTTTGAAGAACTGGGCAGCAGATATGCCGAATGATTAAGACACTACTTGTGGCAATTGGGCACTCAATACACCTGTTTGTTTATGCTTGTGCAAATAGATTTCTATTGCAGTTTCGTTATATAAAAAAAATAGTAATAAAAATAAACCACCCCTCCAACACCACTTGCAATGGTAATGATCAACACTTTATTTATCCTTGGAGTTTTGGGTACTGAATATCAATTGAATAGGCAGTTCTGACCTTGCAGTTTGCACAATTTTCATTTGCAGATGGAGATGGTAGTATGTACTGTATGTGCCAATGTTAATAGTGTCTACAACTAACCTGAGATTAGGCTTCTTTTTTGCTGAATTCCCACTAACATCATCTAATAAATTGCAAGTACTTTAGACTGATCAGTTTGCAAAGACAGAACATGAAGAACTGATAAAACCTCTCATGAATTTTTATAGGTTTCTCAAACCCAAGTGGAAAATGCCCATTTTATCCCAATATAATCCTTCAAGAGGGACTCTCACAGTAGCACATTCTTATCTGAGAGTCCGCATCAGATTGAATTGCAGCTGAAAAAATATTTTTTTTTTGTTAGGGATCATTTAATAGACACCAATATGAATATGATTATTTCCTTGATATGTTTTATATTTTAAAAACTAATTAAAGAATAGAGACAGGAGCACACTCAACCTTATTACACATTCTCCTCTATAAGTTTCACCTTTTGGGTGAGTCTTCTTCTTTGCCTACAGGTTCTGGTCGTTCACCCAGTGGTGGAGCACTGATGTGACCCCGGAGGCGGTCATTCTCTCGTGCAATATCGGCTGCATTTTGGATGACCAGGCTGTCATAAGCACGCATACCCAAGTCCTCAGCTCCCTGCAGAAACCGCTGGACGGTACACTGCTCCTGCTGCCGAGATGTGAGCCTGTGACGTGCACACTGTCTGGCCAACCAACCACGCACCACTGAATCACACATGCACACGATTAAGTAAACATATTAGCTCGGTGACAGACCACATACAGTCTCTGATGTGTTCACTTTACCTTTCTGACAGATAATAATCTTCCTGTGCAGTTGATGGCAGCGGTCATTAAGGTGATCAGCTTGCCAGTATCTCAAGAAAACCTTACTGTTCCCTATCTGAGCAAAAGAATGAGAGAGGAAGAGAGATAGGTAATCACATAAGCTCTGTTCCAAATCTATTTAGCTGCCTACTTCCTATATTCATGGGGAAATTAAGATTTTTGCTGCATGTTCAATTTACTTGAAATCAGCTAAAGCAACACAACTACTGTATACATTTAATTTAATTTTGAACAACCCACTTAAATATGACAAATTCAAATTTACTTAACCCATTATTTGTAAATAGTTGCATTAACTGAAACCGCATGGACAGATTTTTACAGCATGCTTTAAACTGAACTGAACTGGACTGTGAGAGAAAATTTAAAAATTTGAAATTTAGTGCAATTTTATGCATTTTTGAAAGGAACAACCTGCTTTTGTTTAATGCTCAGTTATTTTGTCTGTTCATTTAAAAGTGTTTCTGAAGTTTTTGTGGTTAGGTTGCAGGATGGTTTAGATGGTGTTAGTCAGTTCATTCAATGAACAAAACTGCTAATGTCAGTGCTGCAGCACTGTATTTATTCAATTTGTTAATTTATTAAGTTGTGCATTTTACTTAATTCCATTTTTGACATTAACTTAAAATATTTCATTTTGCAGAAAAATGTGAAAGAAATTTAATTAAACTAAATCTATACTTATTAGTGTAAATGGAATAGAAGTTTAATATTAAGATCAAGTATCTTCACATCAGGAACCTATGATGCCTTAAAATCCTGTCTCTGTAATCCGTGCTCAATATTTTTGGAACAACACCTCTCGGTCCCTTCATGAACATTTTCCTAGAGCTCTGTAGATGTATTTGGTAACTCACCTGCCAGCCCTGAAGTTTACAATGCTGCAGAATGTGGCGGCACTTCTCCTCTGTGGATGCTTTCTTCCTGTCGGTGAGGATGGTGTCCACCAGCTCTCTGTATCTGCACCACAAACCCACATAACATTCACGGTCATCCACATATTCAACTGCAGAGGAACTCTATGAACCCCTTACTGCTGCATTAAAGCATGATGATCACTAATGCCTGAACGGGAATGTTGTCTGCAGGAACCATTAGGACCACCACTTCCTGTTGGCCTTGCTTAGCGGGGCTTCGATTTTCAAATGCAATAACCATCTAAGACTGATGTTAAACTACAAAAGACAATGCTCAATCAGCTCCATTCCTTTTTGCAACTCAAGGGTCAAAGAGTTTCTGAGTCCGGATGACTTCTCAGCATCTGCTGCGGAGGCTGTTGGCAAGGCAACCAATCACAGAGAAAGGTCAAACTTGGACAGCTTTGCAGCATTGTTCTGGAGGAGAAGGATCAAGCATCTGTGGCAGAAGAGGGTAAGCTGTCGACACACCCCTCAAACATGTGTGTGTGTGTGTTTGCGCATTTGGATTATGCATTATGAACATCTGGCACGAGGGAACGGTGTTTAATAATCAACTATACTAAAGGAATTCACAAAGGAAGAACTCAAGCATACGTGATGCATGCAAATATCTTCGTAAAACAATTTATTTTCTATCTTGAATTTAATCAGTTGCTTTTCAGTTTTAGGTTCAGAACATGAATGTACATTTACTGATCGTTTTGTTCATAAAAATCGAGGTCTATACTATACTTAATTCAGACTATCTATCTATCTATCTATCTATCTAGATATCTATGTATATATATATATATATTTTTTTTTATTCTCTTTACCAATATGTTTGTTCCCTGGGAATTGAACCCACAACCTTTTGCACTGCTAACACAATGCTCTACCACTAAGCCACAGGAACACAGACTCTATTCAAGTTACTTTAAATAATGTTTGTAAAATTGTGTGCTATTGCAAGGGTGATGCATTAGTATGATGATATTAAAGTTTTAACTCTTATATAGATTACACATTTGCGAAGAGAGAGTGCTATTACTCACTATGTCTCACTAAAGTATTCATGATAACTGTTAGTTTTAAAAATTAAATACTGATATGTTACTTCTACAAAAACAAAAATAGCAAGTAATCCAGTGGCATTACTATATGGTTGACACTCCAACATAGCAGTTGGCAGAACTGAACCTTAAAGATGTGATCACATTTACTTTTGCAGGTGAAATCACTACACTACACAATACCATTTAATTTATTTATTTTAAATTTTTTTGCCTACCAAATTTTTCCTACATTTTGTGAATGTGACTGTATCATAACACAGGTTGCCACCCCCAAAATTTCTTTAGATGTACTGTTATTGTGAAGTATTTTACCCATGCTAATAGTGTAGTGAAAATGTGATATTGTGACACCTATTTTTAATAGATACGCTATTTATCATATGTGAATGGCATACATCTGTACACTTTTACTGATATTTCAACAGAAATCTTTAGTTGCCTCATTCTCATGTTTTCGCAAAACAATCTGCATTTATGATATGCATTTCAAATATTTCACAAATTTGGTATTTAATTTTGCCTTCCTATTAACACTATTTAACATGTGGAGAATATTTTTTTGCAGACAGCTGCATAATGGGCCATTAATGTGTCATGCCCATGATTTGTGATGCAAGCAATCTTAGTGGGAGGGCGAAAATTGACGTCCCAACTTTCAATAAATTAATAAATGATTTGTATAATTCCCTGGTCATGTGACACGTGGTGAACAGATGGGAGGGTGGGATTGTAGGGATGTAGTGTAATGGGGGCTTCTCCATGAGCTCAGGCAAACACTTGCTTTAGTCTTAAGCCAAATTAACTTCCGAAGTGATTTACAGAAGCCTGGTGCTTCTGAACTTCCCCTAACCCTTCTTCTATGACCAAGACCTACTCGCTTCCCAAAGGAGTCATCAACCATGAAGGGAGCCAGGGGAAACCAAAGACCTCTTGTATATGAATATGAAAATTATCGATGTCTTCACTGTTTGTTGGGCCTTTGGGGATTGAGTCATATGAACTCAACAAGGTTAACTGCTTGGCCGTAAAGCTTCAAATTGGGATCATGGGAGGAGGGAGATCTACCTCAATATTCACAGTAAATAGCCACAATAAAACAGTGAGGATGACAACAGACCATCATCTCTTATTCTGAGCATCATTATGGTGATGAGAACCACTGAAGGCATTTCTGCTGTCAGGAAAAAAGCAGGGACTGTGCTTGTGTATGAACATGCATATTAACGCATAAATCAAAGTGCTCTACCTCTCAAATACTAGAGCTGGACGTACTAGAAAAAGAAGGAGAAGGTACAGAGAGAGCCTTAAGTAAATCAGTGTATTGTTGCAGGACTTCCTGTTCCAAACTGTTACACATTAAGCCTCTCACTAAGTTAAATATAAATAAATATATATATAACGCGTGTTTGTGAAAAACAAATAAACCAGATGAAAGGCAAGGCAGAGCCAGTTAGTGGTTTATGTTTTGAGGATCTTCAGACTGAGAAGAAATGTAGCATTTGGACCAATTAGGCACACGACTGTGTTATATTTAACTAACGCCCACTCATCTAACCAAAAGGGTCTATTGACCCTTACACCAAAATGCAACTATCACCTCAAAAAATGCAGAACAGGCCTCTGGTTCCATAGCAACTAAAGGCACACTCTCTGATGACACTTGGTTTATGTGGCAAAGCAACTCTTGACTCAAGTCTTTCAATAACAGACACATAATACACATACACATTTTTTTTTTTTTGAATGAACACAAATATCCTTCAGGGCATTGTGTATGCTGTTACTGTTCTTGTATATTGTCTTTTGTGTAGTGTGCATGTTTTATGCATGCTTATGATAGATACACTTTGAGCTGATTCGCTACCAAAGTTTGCACATGCAAACGGCAATATGATATCTGATGTATGCATTATGATGTATATTGCAGGTATTCATCGAAATAACTATATATTTTTGTGCATTTTGTGCACAAAAATAATAAAGGGCATACATTTAAAATGTATTAATATATTAATAATAATCATAATATTTTTTACTGTATTTTGATCAAATAAATGAACCCTTGGAGAGAATAAGAAACTTAGCAAAACTGTTGGTCAAAATGTACGGACCCCAAACGTTTTGAACTTTAAAACATTAATGAGATAAATAACTTCTAAATGTTTCACAGGAACATCTCATTCAAGTTTATTTCTTGTAAAACAAAATACAACAATAATAATAATAAGAAGAAGAATTTTATATATTTATATGATAAAAAATAAATAAAAAATAAAAATCTAAATGGTGTCACTACAAACCTGTGTGCATTTATTTCTTTGGAAAATAAAATATCATTTTGGACAAGGTTTTTTTTTTTAGCCACTGGGTCATTCAGTTTAATTTAGGATCCCACTGAATGGACAAACATGGACAAAAACAAATTTTGTCATAAAAAAAACAAAAAAACATTTTGTGCTCCTAAAAATAAAGAAAATCATGCAGGTTTGAACAAAAAGGAAATTAAATGAGGATGAGTAACTGATGACAGAATGTTTATTTTGGGGTGAACTATCCCTTTAAGAAATTCTTCAGCCCTTCACTGCCTCCTCATTTTGATTCCCATCTAATTAAACCCTGTACTCTGACTCAGATCCATGCATTTGTTTCCGAGTCTGTGTGTGCTGTGGTGTCTGATACAGTGAGGATGCTGCATTGCGTTTAAAGATGGATGAGTAGTTTGTCCCGAGGCTTGAGCTAAACCGTGATAAATAAGCCTGTCATATGCATTAGTGCTGGGCCAGAGACTACTGCACACCTCAGGCTACACACCACACTTCATTCATAAAGACCAAGAAGCTAGCATGATGACAGAGAAGGAGAACACAGCACACAAAGAATCAAATCATCCAAGAACGTCTCGATCACACGTCACATGTATATAAAAACCAACATCCATTCAGAAATATAATAACTTTCCCTTCACCCTCGCACATGATTATGAATGGCTTGATGGAGAAGCTGGAGGTTGTGAATGGGTTCTTTGTGACTTGCTGCCTCTTTTCTGCCTCGGGAAGTCAAGGCGTCTTTGGAAGAGACGTGCTGGATGAAGGGTACACATGACTCCACATCATGAGCTAAAACAAAGCAGCATTTATCCAAGGCCTCAAGTCAACAGAAAATCAACACACACGTGCACTCAGACAAAGACTGGCACATGGTGCGAGAAAAAGGAAAATAGTTTGTAGCGATTTGTGCACCGTTTGCTCTGGCCAGTGCCACACACACACACACACACACACACACACACACATAAACATACACACATTCTTTTGAATGTTGTTCTTTGATAATCAAAAATGTTTCTTGAGCATCAAATCAACATATGAGAATGATTTCTGAAAGATCGTGACGCTGACAAACATTTGTAGAAAACAGTGTGTAAAACATTTTCTTTTATAATTTAGTTTATTTTCAGATTTAAATAAATAAATTATTTTTTTTAGTATATTTTTTACATAATTTGTTCTCGCAAAAAAATGCTCTCCAAACATTGCAACAATGTCTGTTCCTCTGAAAGACAGATGCTTTCAGATTTAGCCTTGTGTTTGAGCCGGTGAATCAACGCTCACATTTTTACAAAACACAATGTGGATGGGGCATGAATAAGCAAGTAAGATAAACAATCAGATTCTGTTTTAGGACATGCATTCCGCATATTTTGATCCAGACAAATGAGAGCACACGAAAGCACAAATAAACAAGCTTGTACAGCTCTTGCCGCACACACAAAGACGGATACGAACAGCTTGAATGTCAAAAAGCAAAACACATGCAATGCTGACAGCGTGCCCCCCACGAAAGGCCATGAAAATTGACCTCCGTATCAGACAACCTCCTGCTCAAAAAGCCCAAAATTTCCATCACAATCACCCGGCCTTCGTCTGCCTGCAGCCTCTCACCCTGTCTGGCCTGCCGCAGCTTTATTGTGATGCTAACACACACTCACACGAAAAAATAACAAACCATGCACATGGCACCATGTCACCGGTGCGCTCACAGAAAAACTCAGCACATCATGGAAATGTGAGAATGGATGCCAAAGAATAACCAAAATATTGGAAAAGCATGTGTCACACAGAGACCATTTGCTTCGGCAAAGTTGATAAAGGTTTGACTTTATGCAAATGAGCAGGTGACACGGCGCCTATTAATAGTAAAGAGGACAACGGCACTAAAATAACCGCTCTCAAAAATAGCAATGTTATAGATCATGAGATTTCATTTCATGTAGTCAAAACAATATTCACTATCACTGGAGAATCTGAGCTATTTTATCTCATCTAAACACAAATGTCACAAATGTCTGGGTCATTTAATCCAGAGTCAACACAAGCCGCTGTCTAGGAGCCGAAATGTTCTGTGAGGATAAAGTGTCCATAGTCCCTCTCTCTGTCTTTGTCTTACGCTCTCTCTTTCTGAAAGATTGATGATGTTTACAGCCGGCCGGCTAGTGGAAACTCACAGTGTCATGTGACCAGCAGTGTCCCGATTCATTATCGCACTGGAATGTTACCGTAATCCTTTTATCCTTTACAGAGCGAGAGAGAAAGAGCAGCATGTGATCTAATCAAAGCACACTGAATTATGCTGCGCAGAAAAACAGCGGGGAAGGAGATTGGAAAATTAGACACTAATGTAAAACTAAAATGATAAAACAGTGAGAAAGACACTCAGGACAGCAATGAGGAAAAGCTCAAGGGGCCTGTTCACACACACTATACACACACTTCTGAAAATAACTAAGGCTATACTACACTGAAAACTAAATTTGAAAACTAAACAACAAACAAAACTAATAACCTCTCTGTGAACTCCGGACAAAAGTTACGTTTATGACAGAGGAATGAAAAGAGAGGAAAAAGTGTCAGAGATGGAGTGGGAACTTCACGGGCTTCTCCAGTGCTAAATAAAGCCTGGTTTGTGCAAAGAGCGGGAACGGCCTATTCTATGGGTGTCAGTATGACACGGAGACGAGGCACTGTGTTCCTGAGGAAGATGAACACAGAGTCACGCTTGAACCCTTGCCTGACAGAAGGAACAGCCTGCTCCTCTTTCATTTCCACTCACTCTGTTATCTCCTCCTTTCACATTCTGAAAAGCTCGGGGAAGATTTCTTGAAATTACATCCTGTCCCCTTCCACAATACAATGTCCAATATTTCTCGTTGATCCTTTATTCCATTTCTCTGTCTTCCAGTCACATGAAGTTGAGCAGAGATCGGGGAGACCCGTCCGAGAGCACTTCATCGTCTCCAAAACTGCCCCATTATCACCCCATCAGGAAAACGGCCACTCAAAAAAAAAAACGGTTCCCAGTGAGGCCTATGACCATTAATCATAGTGTGAAACCAGCGTCACACCCTAGACGTTGCTCTCAGCACCTACACACACACACATGGGGTATACACTTTCTGCCTAACCTCAGCTGAACTGAAAGTCCATCTCGAGCGTATAGCGCAGACAGATTGAGTCAGGCAGACACATATCAGCGTCTGAGAAAAGGCACTTAGGATTTATGCCCTGCAGGAATCCCGCTTTACCTCATTTGACCTGGCGGGAGAAATGGATTGAAAAACCTCTTGTGCTGAGTGTATAGAAACATAAATATATGTCCACAGAGAAACAGAGTTTAACAGATGGCTTCACCTCAGTTAGACTCTACTTAATACATATAGCATATAGGTCCTTCTGGGAAACATGTCACGCCACTAGGACAGGGGTGTCAAACTCAATTCCTGGACGGCTTGAGGCCTTATAGATCTCAAACAAGCCTGACGGACTACATTAGTTGAATCAGCTGTTTCAAACAGAGTTAAATCTGAACACTGCAGTGCTCCAGTCGTCCAGTAATTGAGTTCGACACCCCTGTACTAGGATATGAACTGCTTGATTTAAAAACTGACACTAGGAAACGTAAGACCCACTGCTCTACATCTGAATAATGTCTATGAAAGCAAAGCTTCAGTGTCATATGATCCTTCAGAAATCATTCAAATATACTGATTTGCTGTTTAAGAGACATTTATCCTACCGCCCCCAGACTTTTTAATCAGTAGTGAATATTTATGTTTATTTATGTAAGAGTTCTAATTTAAATAACACAGGGTTTATTCGTTAAAACAGTAAAGGGATACCTATTTGTACCCCATCTAGTCATGGATTGTGCCTAACAGTGACAAATTGAATGGGTGAGAATCTCACCTGCACAGGAAGCTGGTGAAAGACAGGCGGACTGGGTATCCATAACGGATCAGGCGGACCATCTCCAGAACTCCCACGTACTGGAGCTGTGAGGACACGTGGAAGCTGTCAAAAACATCAGGCTTTCCGGCATTGTTGGGCCTGACACACTGAATAAAGTGAGGTGTACACGCTTGCAGCTTACTGGTGATCTCACACAGAGAGTTCTGGAATGAGAGAGAGCAGCAGGAAAAGACAGGTAAGACTGTTGTTTGCATAATGTTGCATTCAGATGTATCTCAACGACTCCCGTTTGCTTCCATTTCTGTAGCAACGTGAGTCATGGTACAACCTCCTCTCACCATGTGTCACCCAGACAGAACTTGTGTGTGGGGTTTTTATTTTTTATTGCAATATCTGCACAAAGAAACAGGGAGAAAACTTAAAGAAAACTGCAAAATGACAAAAAGCACCGTGAAAGAACCCTGTTGTGCGAAAGTTGTGCATGTTACTCACAGCATCAGAAAACTTGAGATGTTGAAATGCATTGTTAGTGTTTTTTTATTTTATACATTTTTTAGCAAATTTAAGGGTACAGTATACAAAGCGAGTGAGTGTTTTGCAGTAAAGAAATAAGGAAATGCATCACAAATGCAGACTCTTTCATGACCCAGAAAATGATAAAAATGTGTTGTCATCTCTTGCAGCAGAAGTTGTTCAATCTAAACACTGCATCTGTAACTGCATGAGAGAATAATATATGAGCTGTGAGTTTTCCACTGACATGTTGCAAGCTTTATTTAACATCACAATTCACAGCAAATGGTATACGTACTCCGAGATCTGCAAATGATTAGCCTATGTTTTGACGTAGTATAATATCGTAGTATCGTGCTACAGCACTCAATCTTTCAGCTGAAGTTCTGGCGCCTTTGTCGTATACTGTACAATGGCAAATGCAATCACAGCAGTGTTAACTCATAATCTGCATGTGCTTTTAAATGTTTCATTTACACGCTGGTCTGACCTGTGCTTTTTCTGAGCGCCGCATACACCCAAAGCGCACGCTAAAGCCTGTCAAACAGCGCCTGATTATTGAACTAAGTTATCTTTTGCGCTAATACTGTCAAAACACACAAGGTTTACATGTAGACTCAAGTTGGCTGTCTAAAATTAAAGTAAACAGTTGATAGAAAAAACGTATATGTGTCTGTTTATTAGATGCGTGCAGGTCTTAAAGGGACAGTAGGCCTATTAAACATGCAGCCTACTTTCATTACTGTCAAGGGATAGATCACCCTAAAATGTAATTTCTGTCATTATTTACTCCCTATCATGTTGTCCCAAACTTGTATTAATTTTTTTCTTGTGCTGAACACAAAAGCAGATATTTTGAAGAATGTGGGTTAGCAAACAGTTGTTGGTACACAATGAATTTGATAGGAGCAAGGAAATACCATGGAAGTCACTTTGGAGCAGCAACTGTTTGGTTTTCCACGTTCCCCAATATATAATTCATGTTCAGAAGAAGAAAGAAACTAATTCAGGTTTAAAACCACTTTTGAGTGAGTAAATGGTGGTATAAAAATGAAACACAATAGCCCCTTTCACACTGCCAGAAAATGTCCGGAACATTGCCGGATTACCTTCTGTGTGAACGCAAACACGTCCCATGATTGATTCTGGGATCAATCCCGGGTTGGGGACCTAGTAACATTACCGGGTTCAGTCCTGGAACGAGCTCTTTGTGAATAAAAGCCAGAACCAATGCTGTAAAGGGTGTGTCGTAGTCAGTGTTTGGAATAACGGCGTTTAAAAGAACGGTGTTAGGTAACGACGTAATTTTTTCAGTAACAGGGTAATCTAACTAATTACTTTTCCCATCGTTACAACGCCGCTAACGTTACTGCACGTTAAATGCGGTGCGTTACTATAGATTGATTTAATAAACTATGCAATCCGAACGCACCCCTGGGTCACACAGCGAGTAAGCAGGTGGGTTAATAACAAGATAAACGATTATGATTGGCTAAAGCAGAGTCATGTGTTTCATGGTAGCCAATCAGAGCCAGTGTTTTTACACACATGCCTGCAGCGGCAAACACACACACACACACGCAACAGCTACACAGAGATTCGCAGCAGCAGCAGAGATGGCGAGTCAGGAGCAATCCGATGAAAAGTTGGCATTTTCAAGGTGAAGATATAAGCACTACTTCAAATTCATTGTGGTCAAAGGCAAGAACGTGCATGTAATGTGTACATGTAATGTGTGACACGCATCTACAAAGCTAGTGGCCCAAAAACACCCTTTCTTACAAAGATAATACTTGAAGTGCAGGATAAAACTCTTGCTGTCTGCTGACGTGCAATAAATATCGAAAGTTATGTACGAACCCAGTCCGCCTGTCTACCCATTTCAACTGACTTGTGAAAACTGAAAAAAAAAAAAAGTACAAATTCTCTGACATGTAGCAATTTTTTTTTTTTTTTTACAGTAACACAAATAGTTACTTTCCCTGGTAACGAGTTACTTTTATTATAGAGTAATTCAGTTACTAATGCAGTTACTTTTTGGAACAAGTAGTGAATAACTATAACTAATTACTTTTTTAAAGTAACGTTCTCAACACTGGTCGTAGTGATGACGCACATTATAGTGCGACTCTTTTTCCAGGAGTTTTGAATGCTGATAATCGATCATCGCTGATAATGAAAAAACATATGTGCTAACTGTAATGAAGCAGAGATCAGTTAGCTCCTCACTATCCACACTGAAGCTGAGATCGTTTGCCAGTTTAAGTGAAAGTTAATGTGCCTAGAGTTTTTGACTCGTACATTATACGTCACATCCTGATGTTACGTATCATTACAGGGCCTTTACGGGTTGTGTGTGAACACACGCACAGATTCCCAGAAATCAATGGCAGTGTGAATGAATCAAAATCTGATGACCCGGGAACAATTGCCAGGGCACATTACCCGTCTATTATCCGGAATCTCAGCGTGAAAGGGTCTTTTGACAATTGACATACAGTGGACAGAATTTTACGGTAATAAAACAACAAACAAAGAGAAACTCACTCACTGCTCGAGACTGAAGAAATTTAATACAGTTGCTTTAGGAATCAGTTTATATAGTGTTTTATTTTTATATTTGTTCATTCAATTTATTGAATGCTCCTGCTAAATACACCTATTGTACCTGAAAATAAAGCACTGTTTGCACATTAATAAACAGTAAAGTACATTATTAAAAAAGATCCTCTTTAGCCTAAATATCTGCCATTCTTTTCTTTGTTAACTTGAAAAGCTGTCTTTATAATAGGGAAATTAGTTTGGCTGTAATGCCCAGACAACTTGCAAAATAGTAAAACCAACATGACAAAGAATTGTGATAAAATTGTGAATCGTGATTTTCCACAAAAAAAAAAAAAATTATATATATATATATATATATATATATATATATATATAGTGATATGATATACACTACAGGGGGAAAAAAACCTGATTTATTAATAAAGTCATGTGAATATGGTTGACTTGCATCGTCAGTTTACTTAAGGTCATGTTAAAGGGGAAAACTGGTTATTTTAATAAGCTGATATTTGTGAGCTATCAGCTGGTGTTCATGTAAATGTGCTCATTGAGTTACTAGCATGGAGACCTGGAGGGAAACGTTTATAGAACAGCAGCACATGTCTGTCAATACAGCTCCCGAGGTATTTCAATCAACAAATAAACAGTGAGAAATTCTGAAACAGGCGAGACAAGTGATTTAACAAGATCAAATTCAATGTACAACTTTGATCAGATTTGATCTTAAGCATTTCTATTAAAGAGAGACATAACATAAAAACTATTCATTTTTATTCCATCTCAAGTCAGTTGTTATTGTTGCTGTTCTATGGAGTGAGTTTTGGTTCTTTATTACATGCGAGAAAATAAAAGATCTGAGAGAAAAAAAAAAGTTTGAGAGAAAAAGTTATCACACTGATAGCAAAAAAGCATTTCATGAGAGAAAAAAGAATATTTGAGAGAAAAAGTTTTCATGCCAATAGCAAAAAATAATAATATTTGAGACTAAAAAAAGTTTTGAGATAAAGTATTTTGTCATAGAACATTAAAAAAATATACATTTGAAATTTTTAAAATTATTTCTGAGAAAAAAAATCTCTCTCAAAATACTTTGAAAAAAACTCTCAAATATATATGTTTTGCTATCAGTGTGAAAATATTTTCTCTAAAAAAAAAAAGTGTTTCTCTCGAAACGCTTTTCTTTGCTCTTGATGCAATTTCTTGCTCTCGTGTCAGGATTTTGCTTTCACTGTGAGAATTGTGTCATGGGCGGGGCCACGTTCCTATTGGCCAGTCGGGTGAGCATCGTCTTGTCTTGGGAGTCGAACTGAATCATTACACCATTGTTCGGTTCACCTGCATAGATGCCGGCCGCCTCTGCCTTATGGCTAGTTAAGTTGAGCAGTGAGCACGGACACTCCAATGTTTGGGTAAGATGATGACACACAGCTGGCTGAGCAAGTTCAGTATCACTGAAGATTAAACATTAAAAAATAGCACTCATATTCATGAATGAACGTGCATTATATTATTTGCTTGCTAATCGCTAGTAAAGCTAACCAGCCATCATGCTAGGTAAACTTGCAAACTCACCTGGTTTATACTATGTTTAAATCAAATGCCAAATTAATGTTTTGATTTAGATAGTTTCACGCCTTATTTAGTGAGTAGTGAGCTAGTTTCTACCTTTGCACTTGCTAGCCTCAAAGCACCTGAAGAGTAACTGCTTGTTCTTACAACCTCCCGCACAACTTTCAACTAACGCTAGTATGCATGGAAGGTGGCAACCCTACAACTAGCTAACGTTAGACAGTGATTGACATACCGTTTGAAAGATTTAAAAGAAAAATAATTACCATGACAGTACAGGCACAAACATATTTGTGGGTTGCTAATGTAAGAGTTAGTCCTAGACCTGCAATTTACCTTGTCAGCTCTAGACCTAAGCTAGATGGTAAAAAATATTTAGAATAAGCCCCGTGTAGCTTAGTTTGCGAGCTATACATGCAGTGTAGCTAAACATGTGCAACAACCATACAAAGACTATTTTAAACAAAACTAGGTGGGACACTTTCAAACGGTATATCAATCACTGCTCACTACTCACTAAATAAGGCGTGAAACTATCTAAATCAAAACATTAATTTGGCATTTGATTTAAACATAGTATAAACCAGGTGAGTTTGCAAGTTTACCTAGCATGATGGCTGGTTAGCTTTACTAGCAATTAGCAAGCAAATAATATAATATTCATTCATGAATATGAGTGCTATTTTTTAATGTTTAATCTTCAGTGATACTGAACTTGCTCAGCCAGCTGTGTGTCATCATCTTACCCAAACATTGGAGTGTCCGTGCTCACTGCTCAACTTAACTAGCCATAAGGCAGAGGCGGCCGGCATCTATGCAGGTGAACCGAACAATGGTGTAATGATTCAGTTCGACTCCCAAGACAAGACGATGCTCACCCGACTGGCCAATAGGAACGTGGCCCCGCCCATGACACAATTCTCACAGTGAAAGCAAAATCCTGACACGAGAGCAAGAAATTGCATCAAGAGCAAAGAAAAGCGTTTCGAGAGAAACACTTTTTTTTTTTTTGAGAAAATATTTTCACACTGATAGCAAAAAATATTTATTTGAGAGTTTTTTTTTCAAAGTATTTTGAGAGAGATTTTTTTCTCAGAAGTAATTTAAAAAATTTCAAATGTATATTTTTTTATGTTCTATGAGAAAATACTTTCTCTCAAAACTTTTTTAGTCTCAAATATTATTATTTTTTGCTATTGGCATGAAAACTTTTTCTCTCAAATATTCTTTTTTCTCTCATGAAATGTTTTTTTGCTATCAGTGTGATAACTTTTTCTCTCAAACTTTTTTTTTTTCTCTCAGATCTTTTATTTTCTCGCATGTAATAAAGACACATTTCTAACTCCATACTGTTCTATCTCCTTTTCTTTTTCGACTTTGAAACAGTATGTTGCCACCTTATGGACAAACTCATTAGTGCAAAATAAATTTAAAGCACACATGCAGAGCATACATTTACGTCACATGAAGAGTGCGAATATCATAGCAAATGTGTAAAAAGCAACAAATTAATAAACAAAAAATGCCAGTGAACAATGCGTGGAAATCTTCCGAGGTTTCTGCGGAGCTCTGCACATGCAGACTCCACGTGGGCGTACTTTACTTACGAGGCACAAGCAGAAAAGAGCTGCCTCTGAATGATGATGTCATAGGCCAAGGAGCCTGTGCTGAGTCAGCACGGACGGCAATGATCCTGCCATCGTCATGTGACATTTTTACTGATGCCAGCCGACAGAAAAGAGATGAGGAAAGTCGGCGCCACAGGCTGTAACACATACAATCAGCCATTCAAAGGAATAAATGAAAAAAGCTGTCAATTATGGCTGTTCCATTTTTCCGTGAGGGCAAACGCTAATGAAAAACACAGACTAGATGTTATTTATTATTGCTGAGGGATTTCACATCTCTTCTACCGCTCTTGTCTGGGAGCTATTAAGGCGTAGATAAATAACGTGTGTTTTAGTGAGCGCTGTGCATTGAATGCGCTTTTGTGATATAATCAGCCCTGAACAGAGAGGACAAAAGTGGAATACTGTTGGCTCTTCTTATGAACCCCTTACATCTCGTTGTGCAGAACACGGGGTATGAAATCAGGTCATGCAGTGTAGAACGTGTAAAAATAAGCACATAGTGTACATACGTGTATCTGCATTCCACTCGCATGAGAATGAGGTCAAGATGAAAGCAAGAGCACGTCTGCATGTGCGCAAGAACGTGACGCTACACCTAAAGCCTAATGTTCAAACCTCAAACACATGGGCATTTAAGACGTCATCCTGGCAGGTCTATAATGTTTAGCTGTCAGGCAGCTTTTTGGTTCTGTGAGCCTACAGGCTTGAAGAGATCCAGTGCTGCTGGAAACAAGGAGTCAAATCCACAGTGCAAAACGAGCATCTGGATGGGCCGGGCCGGGTCAGCTCAGCTCAGCTCAGGTTTGGGATCTGGAATTGGTTTTAATGTGAACTTACCCTAAGCTGCACTGCCACAGTGACAGGTCCACAACGCTCCAGTCTCTGCAGGAAGGACATCGCTCCCTTCTTCTTCAGGAACTGCAGAGGCACAAAAAAAAAAAAGAAAAAAAGAAGAGTACACTGTTAGTCTGTTAATATAAAAAATACTAAATAAATAAGTAAAACAGTAATAATAATAATAAATCTAGATTTTAGTTTTGTTCGTTATATATATATATATATATATATATATACACTTGTAATTTATTTATTTTTACCCCTCTGGCATCTAACTAAAAGTAATTTTTGTTTAACTCTGTAAATCCTCACCAAAAATTAAATAAATATATTTAAAAAATAATAATAACTAAATGACAATTTTGAGTATTAGGCTTATATTTGATACACGTATGGTTCATATGATATATTGAGAATATGGACCTAAAAAAAAAACAAAAAAAACAAACAACGCTAAATGTTTGACAAGAAGGTCCAGATATTTTGTCGTATCAACTATTTTGTTTTATAATCAATAATTTTTGTCAAATGTTCTGCTTGTGTTCATTCTTTACATTAAATGCCACTTAATTTCATTTTTTTGCTTACACGATGACATACATTTGTTTTAAGAATGGCTTCAGTGTTTGCGAGGCTTCTATGTGTCAGGACTAGAGAAGGGAACGAGGAGATGCGCTCTAGATGTGACTATTCATCTTCATGCCCTTTTAAGATGATGTTGGCATGGCAACAGAGTTGTACAGGAGCTATGAATGAATCATGCAAAGCGCAAACAAACACAAACACACAGTAATATACACCCAGATTTCTGCATTTTCACCTGAAAGGGAAATACTGACACTATTTCTGTTAAAGGTTGACTGTGTCTATCCGTTTCTTTTGTCTTCAGGTTACAACACAAAGCAGCACAGGTCATCCTGACACAGGGGTTTCTGCAGGATTTTTAAGCTCAAATTTAAGACTTTTTAAGACCTTTTTTTAAGACCTGAACACATAATATTAATACTATATGAGCAGGGTAGGGCAATGCCTTTAGGACCATATAAAGTACCATTAAATACCATAATATTACTATAAAAAGCATAATTTACAGTTTAGATACAAGTTTTCACAAAAACAACAGAATTGATCTTTGCAATGCAGAGGGAACACAGAAGCTGCATTAGAAGAGTCATTCACATGCATTTACACACTGTTTAATGCAGCTCAGAGGGACAGGGGATACCTGAACTTGCAGTTACAAATTTTCACATGTCAAAAAATTATTTTTCTGTGTTTTTCGCATCCATAAAAACCATAGATTGTATAAAAACGCATTTTGAGAGACGTTTTGACAACTCAGAGCCACCGTAAAACTGCTGGGAATGGTGGTGAATGGATCACCAGTGCTCAGATACCTACAATTATACATACAAATATTATTGTATCAAAAATACTACAAATTTTATTATATCACAGCTATAATTATAGCACACCAAGTCCCTGTAAACTGTGTGTGAGTGTGTGTGTTTGCGCGTGTGTGTGTGCGTCCAGTCTCTGTTCAGGATCAATTGAGTCACGGAAATTGGTGGTCTTCTTTTTAACATGTGGCTCCAGTATCGCTAGCAAAACATCAAACTGATCCACTGACATCCTGAAGTAAACTTTGAATCGGTCTGGTTAATCCCGCAGCTCCTTGATACGGAGGTGGAGCGCTCCTTCCTCTCTACGCGATCGCAGGAGTGGATGGACCCAATATTTCCTCTATCTTTTTCTCTTTTTAAGAAGAGAAAGGACAAAAAAAAATAATAATTCTCACTACTTGAAGACGACATTTTGTATTGGTTTGCGTTTTTTAGTTTTTTTTTTTCGTGACGCACTCATTAATATGCATCGGACTCCGTGTGAAAGGTCTCTGTGCGTGACTAATTTTTCCGATAACGAATACGAAAAAACGCATGCGAAATGACAATGCAATGACCTTTAAGTTTAATCGTCAAATTCAGCCATGTTGTAATTCTGGTCTTTCTGTCCCCAAATTTAAGACCTCTTGAAATCATAAATTAAGACTTTCTTGTTTAATTTAAGCTAAATTTGATACAACTAAATTTAAGACCACACAGAAACCCTGTGATAATCCTGATACAGTACACTCTGTACTCGGTGACAGCACATGATATCGCTGCCGGTGTGACTATAGTATAAATAGATGCCGGGAGAACATGTCATCCTGAATCTCTACATGGACTGCATTCAAGCCATTGGTGGAACTAACTAACACGCTACATGTAAACGCTATTCTTTGTTATATTTTTTCTGTCAAAATAACGCAATCATTTAGAATTATTCAGCTTTTAAAAATAAGCAGAAGATATGCCGGTTTCTCCGGTAGTGGGCGGATCTAGTGCGCAAACAGCAATTTCATTGGCTGACACTCATCTATTACCATTCCTGTTTTGTTTTCAGCAAATCAGCTCGAGCGAACGCCGATAACGTGATTAATATTCATGAACCCAGCAGATAACAGAAGCAGTATTTTTTTTTATAATAACTACTGTTATTTATGACCAACAATATCTTAAACACCACCATCAGTCCTAAGTTTATGCATTCGTTCATGGTTACCAAGTTGTAGTTCTAATCACTAGTTCTATGATGAATAGTGATTAATTATAATGATTTCATAATGTGATGTTAAGAGTGTACATTCATTTGTTATTTAAGAAGCTATGCCATTTTATAAAGATAATCTGATTTGGTGGAATCTTGTGTGTAAAATAATAGCTATATCGGTCTGTCGAGCAGGGGAAAATCAGTTGAAGTTTACTTCACTTCACAACATTCAGTCACATGATTTGTGCTACAAATATATTTATTCCTCTGAAATACAATTTATATACAAGCCTCACACACTTTAATGCCCTTTGAATGAAACAAATACGCTCCCTTCAAACTGGAATCTTGGCAGAATATGCTTTAAAGTCCACTTCGCAAGGCACAGAGCAAACATCTGAAGTGATAAGAGATACATCCAAAATGTGCAGAGCAGTAGTGCACGAGGACTGGAATTGAGAACCACTAATCTAATGGATCTAGGTCACTACTACCAAAGCAGTTCATTAGTGGTGGTCAGTAACGGAGTAGCTTTACTTCGTTACTGTACTTACAATTATTAAAGTAGGCTATCTTTACATTACTGGAGTAGTTTTATTTTAAGTAACTTTTACTGTTACTTCAGTACATTTCATAAAACATATCATTACTCTTTATAATATATCACATGCTCCGAAATGCAGAAGAGGAGTCTTTTCAATGAGCCCTTCAAATCGGATCGCACCAAATGATTCGTTTATGAACTAGAATGATCCAATTGCAGTTGTTTTAGAGTCGACAACTAGTTATTTTGGGAAAATCCCAGGTATTGTGAGAAGCAGGATTATAAAAAAAAAAAAAGTGCTAATATAAAATTAAATTAAGTAGCCTATATAAAATTGCTAAATCTATATTTCTGGACTTTTTTTTTTACTTAATTACATATAAAACGTAGTACTTTTGTACTTACACTTGAGTAAAATTGAAAAAGGAGTACTTTTACTTGAGTAATATTTTATTATGCATATCTGTACTTTTAATATAAGTACTTGATTTGTGTACTTCATCCACCACTGACTAAAGGTGACTCAGGAACTGGAAAGTTACAGACATCACAGTTCGACTATGTAATCATTGTGCACTTTTAACCCTAGAGGTAATCTGTTCTGGGAAATAACACATAGTAAGTCACTCTAGATTAAACTGATTGGGTGGAATCGTGTGTGTGTGTGTGTGTGTGTGTGTGTAAAATGTTATATTGGTCTGAGTAAAAAAAAAAAGGTGGTGATTTAATGATAGTTCACCTATGATAGTGTGTCTGAGTCTTGATTCTTTTGACTCATACAGCTTTCAGTCTCTGTTTTTGTCAGGTTTGTTTCATGAATCGAATGTTCAGTAGAACCGCATAATAACAGGCCAGAATAAGTATGTTGTTGCATTTTTACATAAATGTATCTTTTAAGCTAAATAACGAACATTATTTCACCCATATTTTGATATTTTATTGAAGCATTAAAGGAGACAATTTACAGTACTTGCATTTAATATGCTTATATATAGATATATATAGCTGGTTTTACAATCTTCTTTTTTTTTTTTTCTTTCCTAGTGTCATATGAAAGCAATTAAATGTAATATAATGTTGTTTTAAAAGCAAAAGTAGTTCAAACTGTGCAGTGTAAAAAGGGAAAATTAGTTTTTTCTTAGTCAAATAACTGTTCTGGTGGGAAAAAAAGGCCAGACACTGATGACACGGCTCACTCATTTAGCTACTCAGTAGGAAAGAAAATGATTAAATTTCGCAGCAAACTGCTGCTTTAAATCAAAATCTCTTCGGGGTGCCCTGATTCCCAGAAAACACTGCAACCACACCAAATCTTCTCATTTTCAGGACACACAACAAAAGAAAGAAAAATAAAATCTGGTGCAACTTTTTGATCCGATTTCTCTCATCAAATGGCAAACCAAACCAAACAAACCACTCATTTGTGCTTTTCTGTTTCAAGCCACAGCAGGATCTCATCTTGTTACTTCATATTACTGTCCCAATCACTCCATGGGAACAGAACTACTGCTTATGTAAGAGGGTAAAACCAGGGTATGTGGGTAACCAGGGGCTCATGTACTGGGTGTCTTACATAAGACTGAGCCAATCTCTCTCTCTCTCTCTCTCACTCTCTCTCTCTCTCTCTCTCTCACACACACAAACACAAACACACACACACACACACACACCACAACACTGACCTGAATACAGACAGAAGAGAAGGAAAGGAGAGATGGCATATATGATTAAAAGACAGAGAAAGGAACTGATAAAGGAAAGAGAGAATGGAAGTGATAGTCAAATGTGACTTATAAAAGTCAAGTGTGAATCTCAAGAACATGTACAGTGTCGGTAATATTTAACCTCAGAATCATAAGAAATAAATACAATTATATTTTTCACAAAAAAAAAAAAAAAAAAATATTTTGAATCATAATGACCATTTGCACTATTGCAATAGATTTATAAACTGTGGAAATTCAACTTAAAATGGTCTAATATATTACAGAACTACACAGTGATACATTTTCCATATTTTCCAATAACCCAGTGAATTCATCTTCATCTCATCTGTCTGTGACTTAATGGATGCAAAATATATTTTTTAACAACTCAGTCAGGGTAAAAAATAGTTGTGCTGGATTTTCACTATTAACAAAAGATTCAAAACAGCAATACTACATGGTGAAAAAAAAGACATTGTAGCCATCAATTAAGATTTACGATTTTTTCCCCCACGACTTATTAATTTACAGCCATGTTTTATTAATTTGTTCCTGCATTTTAAGTCAATCCTGGCCATGTTGTACTAATTTGTTTCCTTTAGGTAAACTGAATTAAAACAAAACTAAAATAGCTAATTAGTACAACATGACCTCGACTGACCTAAAACAAGGGACTAAATTAATAAAACTTGGCCATAAATTCATAAAGGAATTAAACAAAGGTACATATTAAGTTATTGAAAAAATTCCTAATTTTTGGCCACGTTTGCATGATTGAGTTTAACACAACAAAAGAGTGATGATCAGGTCAACACAGAGAAGTATAGAAATTCTACATTAATTTAAAAAAAACGGACACGGAAAACGGTATCGGATTGGATCAGTATCGGCAGATACTCAGACTTTTCAGTATCGGATCGTATCGGATCGTTTCTGAAAATGGTATGTTACATCCCTTGTATTTATACACTTTAAGACAAAATTGCAAAGCCAATAAAAAGAATCCCTATTTATTATATACACACACAAATATAAATACACGCTTAGAATCTAATTTTAACATTTTACAAAACATTTAGATCAATTTTGGATCCTCAGCTGATCAGCGTTTTTTTGTGAGATTTACACTAGAAGTCATCTCAGATCTGTGACAGAGAGATACTGGAAAAAGAAACGGTGAGAATGAAATTGACTTCATATCACTGAAATACAAACGGAGTAGGAGAGAAACACAGACTGAGAGGAGAAAAGGGAGGAGGGTGATTGAGAAACGCCGCAGAGATAGAGCTGTGTGACGCATAAGTGTGTGTTTGTGACTGGTGTGACGCAGTCTGTTAAAGCCCTGTGTTTTCTCTGAATGGGATATCTGGCTGTGGAAAGCTGGTCAATGGACAGAATGTATTTATGGTAACAGTGTCTAGGTCAATTTCCAGCGCAGACTCGATAAGCTAAAAATACTACAGCTTGTGAAAAGGCACGGTTTGCTCTGGCTGCTCCGGTCATGTTTGCAGCAGAGTCATGTGGTGTATAATCGTCACCGTATGCGTTTATAGAGGACTGTGAAGCCACACTGAGTTAACACCAAAGCTGAAACAGTGGAGTGAGGAAGCCCATGTGCGTAACCAAAACCATGCATCCAAGTCCAAGTACTGGATATTCCTATTGTTGCTTATTACAAGGATATTTTTTAAAGTCAAGCAATTCACATCAAATCCTGTGCTGACTTTTCTCCATTCTCTCAATAAATAATTATGGTTTTAGTTACAATAAAAATAAAATATGTTGTTACGAAGAAAAACTACACAAACAAATATATAAATATACAATTATTACATAAATAAATGTGTTAATTTTTTTATTGATTTCATTAGGCTGTGAAGGTTCCAGCATTACAATAAAAATAAAACAAAGAAATAAATATATAAATATCATTATGATTTTTTTTATTTTTATTAGAATTTAATGCATTTTTAATATTATTATAAAATTGTGTATTTAGTTTATAATATATTTTAATATATATATATAAAGGTTATTTAAATAGAAATATAAATAATTATAATTATGATAAAAATGTATTAGTAAATATTTATTTAAATAAATAAACAAACAAGTAAACACTTTATTAAAAAGTAAAAATAAACACTTTATTTTAAGGACCAATTCTCAATACTAACTAGCTGCTTATAAGCATGCATATTACGATCATATTTGCTGTTTATTAGTACTTATACAGCACATATTAATGTCTTATTCTGCATGACCATATTTTAGATCCCTTAATCCACCCCAATCCTAAACTTAACAACACCCTTACTAACTATTAATAATCAGCAATTTAGGAGTTTTTTCAGGGAAAACTATTTTTAATATGTGTTCCCTATTCTAAAGTGTTGCCAACTATTCTAGTATAATAACACAAAAAAATAATCCGGTTAAAATGAAACTGTTGCCAACAGGCTGTGAAGGTTCACTATTGTATTTAGGTACCTTGTTCAGTTCCACATATTTTTTGGCATCTCTGGCAGGATTTAGCGTAGTGCTCTTGTTAAGCAAAGTGCCTTTGGACCCTCGGAGATTCAGCCGCTGGTGATGAGGAACCAATGAGCCCGTCTGAGTCAGCTTACACTGGAACATTTGATGGATGAGCACGTTCTCACTTGCTGCTCAGGGAGGAAGAGAGAGATGGAGAGAGAAAATAAACACAAGTCTATACACGTTTGGAGCTTAATTACGCCAGGCACCAGAGCTAATCGTCTTCCCTCGTTTTCATCATCCCCTACAAACAACAACATAACAGCACCCCGTTCAAATCTCTATGTGAGCACATGCTCCTGCATCGTGTTGACCTCTGACCTGCCAAACATGGGGAGAGGAGGAGGTGTATAGAGTGAGGGAGAATGCTAAAACTTACATAACATAGTTAAAGTAAAATGTGCATGGGCATTTACAAGCCATTTAAAATTGAAGAAAAGAGAGGGAAAGAGGGAAAACTCCAGCGAACTAACTCTCCTCACACGTCCATTAACCAGTGGGAATTTTAATTTTGTTTGATGGGAGCTACAGTTACCATGGTGAGCTTGTTGCCCATATAGAGGTTAACTAGAACACAACACTCCCAATCCTTACTTTTCATAACAAACAAGATGTTTTGGGGAAGAACATCCTTGTTCTTGTCCAGTGAGCCGGTCAGGTCATAGGTCACCTGCAATAGAGGACACACAAACACACGCGAGTTCAGCGCTAAGAATAGCCCTCACTCTCAGCATGACAAAGCGTGTTGACTCTCTGGAGGGCTTCTCGGAAGTGTGTGACTGTGGGTTTGTGTTTGTGTGTGAGGCTCTGGTTGAGCACATGACCGTGATCTCAGCATGTGCATGTTTGAACTCGCAGTTTCCCGTAACCCACCTTGCCGGCATAGTGAGTGACGGTAAATGATGGCCCCTGGTCTTTGGGTGGGGGGTTCCCGTTGCCATCCTTGGTTGTGAGTGAGATGATGTCTATACCAGAGGAATCCAGCTGTATCTGCAGTCGCTTATAAAGGTTGACTTCACATGGCCTGAGGGACTGACTCTCCTCATCAATGATGCACAGCACACCCTGAGGCTTCTGTAACACACACACACACACACACACACACACAGTTATGCTGTGTACAGTAGGATGGTCAATTTCACTCGCACACACAAACATGCTGGACAACAGTAAATTATAGTATTCAGAAGGGGTGTAATGGATCTTTGTAAAAAAAAAAAAAAAAAAAAAAAAAAAAATTAATAATCGAATAATTAATAATCTCCACCTACAGTAAATCTGACAAAGCACCTGTAATAGAGCTTTTTATTTTTATTTTAGTATTTTTTTAAGTAACGTGTAAAACAAACAGAGTTCAGCTAATGTATGTTTCTGTCGATATATACACATTCTGTCTTCCCAATACATTTCAACAAGAGCGATAAAAAAAAAATCAACCAATCATTCTTTGTACACTTTGTTCAATGTGGATGCCATATGCTGGAATATGACCAGTCATTAATGCCGTCATCAGCACCCAGGTGTTGACAAACCCACGTTTGCTCTCAGGTCTCAGCCTGCAAACATTGAGTTCTCTTTCAAGTCTTGTGCTTGAATAGACAAATTCAGAAAAAACTAATTGTTTTGACATGCCTGTCTTGGTGAGTATCATAGCAGACATAGTTGGCTGAACATACAGGATCAGGGTACTGGATTTTAAAGTGACAGTGCTTTCTTAATGTTAAACAACAAAATACAAGAAAATCACTCATTGCGCTTGAATAGCATGAATAGCTTTTGTAACTTTAAAAAAGATTAATGTTTTATTTATACAGTCAAATATGCAATGTTATTTTACATTTGATTACTTTATATTCAATTTCTGTTCCTAAAAACAAATGTTAGACTTACCTAAAAAACCTGAAAAGCACTGTTAATTTTATTTTGAATCTTTATTTGTTTTTGTCTGTGCTGTTGCTTGTAGTTAGATTATTTGTACATGTTTTCTTTATTTTTATGATTTATTTGTCGCTACTTTTCTCTTAATATTATCAGTCCATCAAAAGAAATAGGCCTACATAAATAAGAACTGTATGGAAATATTGAATATCCCTTGAAAAGCATGATGATACTGCCATGCATTTTTTTTTTTTTTTTTTTTTTTTACACAATACTACATTAAATTGGGTAGCTGACTCTGATCTTGTAGTGGGCACATCCTGTGGCATGACATCATGTGCATAATTTACTATTATATCGTTTCTTTATAATACTTAAGAATTAGTATGCAGATTCTATATTCATATTATTTGAGCAATTATAATTCTATTTCATGTCTATAAAATAAATACAATTTCACACTGCAGGACTGTTTAAAAAATTTTTTTTTTAAATGAAATAAATAATAGTATTAATGGCCAAATCAAAACCAAGCAAAAAAAAAAAAAAAAAAAAAAAAAAAAAAAAATCAAATGAAAACAAAATAAAACGATAATAAATAAGCATGACAAAGAAATACTGACTGAAAAAAAAAAAGTTGTACACTGTTTCCAAGTACCATTATATTTCCATTTTATACCTTGACATCATCTAATACAATTGTGTATTTTTTTAATTGTGTATACAGTTTATATATATATATAAACTGTTTATCAGTAAAGGACATATACAGGTGCTGGTCATATAATTAGAATATCATCAAAAAGTTGTTTATTTCTTTCAGTTTTGATGATTATAACTAAAAACTAAGGAAAATCCCAAATTCAGTATTTCAGAAAATTAGGATATTGTGATAAGGTTCGATCTTGAAGACACCTGGTGCCACACTCTAATCAGCTAATTAACTCAAAACACCTGCAAAGCCTTTAAATGGTCTCTTAGTTTAGTTCTGTAGGCTACACAATCATGCAGAAGACTGCTGACTTGACAGTTGTTCAAAAGATGACCATTGACACCTTGCACAAGGAGAGCAAGACACAAAAGGTCATTGCAAAAGACACAGAGCTCTGTGTCCAAGCACATTAATAGAGAGGTGAAGGGAAGGAAAAGATGTGATAGGAAAAAGTGTACAAGCAATGAGGATAACCGCACCCTGGAGAGGATTGTGAAACAAAACCCATTAAAAATGTGGGGGAGATTCACAAAGAGTGGACTGCAGCTGGAGTCAGTGCTTCAAGAACCACAATGCACAGACCAACTAAGTATTAGTTATCAGATATAATCATCAAAATTAAAAGAAATAAACATTTGAAATATATCAGTCTGTGTGTAATGAATTTATATAATATACAAGTTTAACTTTAATGGAATTAGTGAAATAAATCAACTTTAAGATGATATTCTAATTATACGACCAGCACCTGTATGTGAAAGTCATAAAACCCATTTAAATGTACACAGAATAATATAATACATGTAGTGAGGTAAAGCACAAATGTGTGTGTGGCAAGAGAAAATGTGCTACTGTGTGTAAAATGCTGTGTCACTCAGTCATTTCAACACTCATAAAATGGTCACATCTGACAAATGGCTAATAGATTCATCGTCTAAAATATGGGCTTTATCACATCTTTGCGACACCTAAGGGAATTCAACACGTCTGGATATGTGTTAGTCTTTATAAAACATCCGTTATTGAGTCAGTAAATGAAGAGACGGCAATTAAAGAGGCAACAGAGGGGCTCTTGTAAAGGGTCAGGAGCCTCAGGGTGGGAAAAAAGCTTTCCTCTCCTTCCCTCCCTCCTTCCACAGCTCTCGGAAAGCCGCTCTTGACTGTGTACCTGGAAGAAGACGTCCAGCACCGCTGTCTGGTTGCCGAGGGAGCGTAGCGTCTCCATGGCAACCCCCTCCTGCAGACATTCCCGCTGCTCCTGCTGGAAGAGCACGTCTGCGGTGAACTGCCTGATCCGCTCATTCACCATGTTCACGCACAGCTACAGACACAAAAACACAAAAGTCACTTCATTTTTCATGTTTATACACCTTTGTTGATGTGGTAACAAACAATGCTTTTCATTCAATTTTAGCATTACACATTTCACAAACACTTATGTGACAGGCAGATTTATCTGCACACAAAGAGCTGGCATGTACGTTAATTACCTCTTAACGAACATCGCTATAATAAGCATTCAACATTAACCCCTCGCACCCATTCACTCAGTGTTCCACACGCTTCAGTGAGTGGGTTTATTCCAGGAGTTCACCCTAATAACCAAGATACTGGACTCATTTAAATCATTTATCAACATAATCTTGCCGAGATGGAAGTTAAAAACAAGGAACCCTAATGGAAGGAAGTTTAAAAAGCCAAAGCAGGAACCACAGTGGGAATCCATACAAGGTATATACCAAGTGCTTCTTAACATTTCAAAGCAGGCCATAGAAGCTTTTCCATGAGGACCAAAGATGCAATATCTGATGGAGTAGAGGAGTAGATGGTGGCCTTCTCCCAAACAAAAGAATTCTTCAGCCACCCTTCAGCTTCAATTCATCTGGCTGTTGATTTCAGATATGTTTTTCATAGCTTTCTCAGAAGAGCTAAGGTCGTATATGATGGAGCTGTTTTGATACTGCTAAATCCATCGGAGGGAAGTATACGGCTCGGTTGTATCAACATAAGCGTCGTCTAAGTTTAATGTGGCAACACGCACTGGATGAGGAACAGACGACCACAGTGGAAGCAATGGAGAGGAAAGAAAACAAGCATTTTAGAAAAGCTGGGTGCACCTCATCAACTTCTCATCATGAGGTTTCAAAGCGCTACAGGATGTCAGAGGAAGACTGCACACATCATGAAAGAAAAAGATCAGAGCTTGGAGAAAAAGAGGGAAAATTCCAGAGCAGTGAGCAAAAAAAGGCCATCCATGGAGAAAAGATCTCAGATCCATTCTGAAAGAAGCACTAATGCCCCAATGCAAGACTTAATGCAAGACAACACTTAACCAGAGATGATACAACACTGTCATAATAAATCACACCCAAAATGCAAGAGTTTGTAACGATAACTGCACAAACGCATGCAAGAAAAACTTACTGCTGATTGTCATTTCTGCACATTGGGGTGTCTATCATGTCTATTGTCAATTCGGTTATATTGTGTAACCCCTAGTATAGAGAAAAAAAAATCCTAGAATAGTGGTGCATTGGTTTGTGTAATTGGATGTACAGAAAATGCTAAAGAAAAAATATTTGATGAGTATTTGTAGACTTACAGATTTCATTCAGACCCGATTCTGATACTTGTATTGTAATTGGTATGCCCCAAGTGAAAAAGCCTCATTTGTTTTTTCTCATTCTTGTGACTTTGAGAGGTCAAAGACCCTAACTCTTCCTTCACATGTGGATTAAAGGTGCTTAACATTTAGAAGACAAGTAATTGACATCTCAGTGTCTCGTAAGAATTCCCCAACCTGTCACACACACCATCCCAAGGAGATCTCCCAGGGGATTATGGGTAAGCACTTATCTCTTCCAGCACCGATCCTGATTTACACCTTGTCCAACTCTGTCAAGGAAGATATCCAGCAATGGAACACACACACACACACACACACACACACACACACCTACCTGCCAACCTCTCAACATCTGTCTAGATGAATATCTGTCACAGAAAGAACACATTCACACACACAAATAAAGACCCTCATCTAGACTGATGGGGACAGACCTTTAAAAATATTCCCACACAAAAATGTCTGCCGTATTTAGCTTGGCTATGCTGATCCACTGCTTGAACATAAATACTGGTCTAAAGGTATGTTCACACCAAGATGAAAATTTGGTGCAAAAACATTTTAATTTGGATGAACTATTAGTTAATGAGTTAATAAACCTGTTCTGACGATATGAACTGTCACATCACATCAACGCAAAAGGACATTTTTTACAGAGAGGCATTTAATCTCTTTTCCATCGTCTTGTGATTAAAGCTGACCATTCAATAAGATTGCGTGCTTTTGGTCACATGCCTGAATCTGGTGGCGCTCATGGAAAGAGTTCAAACCAGTCTACGCCTGTTTGCTACTCTTAAATGGTTTGTAAATGTGACTTGCTGGCCATCAAGCAAAGCCAGACAGAGCCATCTAAAACCTGATAATCAACGCAGGCTGGTTTCAGCAGGAGTTCCCATGTAGATCCTCAGCTGGTTTAGCAGTTGGAAGTGGACGACTCGCTCAGACAGGAGCTGCTATGTATGAAACATTACTCTACAGAGCCCCTAAATTACCTCATGCATCTTCCCTATAGAGTCTATGACAACAAAGACATTGGTTGGTGCCAAATCTTGGACCGATGGTTCATGGGTCAAACACGACCATGCACAGAGACTCCTTTGTGTCTGATGCCAAGGGTTCAGCTGAGGAGAAACCCACCCCCACACTCTCAAACGTCAACCTCATCTGTCCGGTACAAAAACACATCTCGAACAGTAGACGGACAGGGGGCGGCAGTGTGCACATGTGGCGTCTTAGCCTTAGGACATTTGTCTCTCTACAAAACACTAAAATAATACAAATCGGGGTCTTGACAGCAGCTGCCTTATTTCATGCTACTCTTCAGATTAAAAAAAACATATATGTAATATATATATGGCACACCCAGCTATGCGTCTGGGTCTGGCTCCGGGCTCCTGTCCAAAATATAACAGCTCTGTGAAGTATGACCACAACTAATGCAGTAATGGTTTCACAACAATTTAAACAAAGTTTAATTTTCACTCCATTTCCTTAGACGACCTCTCTGGGACGTACAGAAGCCATGTATTTCTGGAGTCAAACATATAGGCTCTGTACAGAAACCTAGATAGCTGCCTTTCTGACTGATTTAGAACAATTAATGTTAATACCAAAAGCTTATTAATTAAGCATTAATAGTCCATTCTGAACTATTATTCAGAGATTAAGTATTTTTCTAATCTACAGGTGCATCTAAAAAAATAATAATAATAATAATAATTTAAAGAAAGCAAACTTTCTTATAATCTAGATTCATTATACAAACTAAAATATTTCAAAAGTTTTTTTTTTATTTTTTTATTTTTAATTCTGATGGTTACAACTTACAGCTTAGAAAAAAAAAAAAAAAAAAAAAAAAAAAACAGTATCTCCATTTTGAGTTTGATTAGTTTAATTAATTTTGAGTATAAATACTGGGTACATCTTGGGCGAGTCTAGAACATGCAACCACAATTATGGGAAAGACTAATGCCGTGACAGTTGTCCAGAAGACAATCATCAACAGGGTAAGCCACAGAAGGTCATTGCTGAATGGGCTGGCTGTTCACAGAGTGCTGTATCAAAATATATTCATAGAAAGTTGACTGGAAGGAAAAAGTTTGGTAGGAAAAGGTGCACAAGCAACAGGGATGACCACAGCCTTGGGAAGATTGTCAAGAACAGCCGATTTAAGTACTTGAGAGAGCTTCACAAGGAGTGGACTGACGCTGAAATCAGTGCATCAAGAGTCACCACACTCAGACATCTTCAGGAAAATGGCTACAGCTGTCACATTGCTAGAACCAAGCCACTCCTGAACCAGGAAAAACAAAACATCAGAAGCATTTCACCTGGTGCAAGCAGAAAAATAACTGCACGTTTGCTCAATTAGTTCTAATCTGAACATTTCTGGTTCCATCGCCCTGAAGTCAATAGGTATATTGAATGGGCTTTTGGTTAAATGACTGAAATAAGGTCTGTAAAAAAACCACAAGCTTAATATATTTTCACATTTACCTCTATGACATAAAATACATCAGTAATACCCCAGCCGTGACATGGGTTATTAAACGTCATCACACCAAACTTGTCTACTCAATAGTCTATTTTCACAACCTCACTGTAGATATACTTACACTCTTGCAAACTATTATAATACACATTTTCCAAATTGTAGATATTAAATAATGGTCAGAACACACTTATGATACAGTCTATACAGCAGCTCACCCAGATTGGGAACAGATCTATAAAGTCAGCATAGAGTCGCATAGAATCAAATACCTTTGTCATTGAAAAAAAACTGTTAAAAGAACACCCCGTCTGTCATTAAGTTTAAAAAAGTCATAGCTCAAAGCAGGAACATACTGGCAGTGCTTTCCCCTGTATGGGAAACAGGATCATGAGCGAAATGCATTGATTCCCACTGATCTGTGGCTGTGTGGTAGCTCAACATCAAACCCAGTACAGAGTACAGGGTTGAGGAGGCCCAGAGACCAAGGTGAGGAGCAGTTTGTGTGTTTTTAAGAGTTAGATGAAAAGCTAAACAGACTGCACTCATTAAGGCTGCTGTAAATGTTAGTCTCAGTTTGACATTACAATGACACGAAAGACACTTTCAAAAGGTCACAATCAGATGTTAATGTCTAATTTTTATTGTCCTCATTATATCTGTGCTGTCTCCCCTTACCTTTTCATAACCATTGCGCTGGAATTCCTCAAAGCCAAAGATGTCCAGGATGCTTATCTCAAGGGCAGGATCACTGTCAAAAGGATAGGAACACTGTTCAGGATTGTAGAGGGAGGGAGCAGTATAAACATTGATTTGTGACCTGAAGCAAACAAATTGTCTTGAACCACAGCTTAAGTGTGGCTTAAGTGCAACATTGCTGATGTAAAAAGCAGATAGAAAGAAAAACAACAACACTTAAAGGTCGCTGCCAAGAAAAAAAAAAAAAAACAAGTACATGCAGGTTTTCTAAGAAACAAAAGGTTATGTCAAGACAATTCTGTCATAATTTACTGTTACACCGCATCTACGTTAGAAGCACTCGACATCACTGTAAGTGTTTAAGCTGTCCGACATGTCAGAATGCTTTCTAACATGGACCAATCAGCTGTAAAAAATAAAAATAAATAAATAAATAAATAAATAAAGATTTGTATTATTAGAATTTAAAAAAATATTTTAATTAAATGGTTTTCTTTTTAACTGTATTCATCAAATAATCCTGAAAAAAAAAAAATATCACAGGTTCCAAAAAATATTCAGCAGCACAACTTTTCCAACATTGATAATAAATCACCGTAATAAAATGATTTCTGAAGAATCATGTGACACTGAAGACGGGACTGATGATGCAAAAAAAACAAATTATATTTTAAAACACATTAAAATAGAAAACCATTCTTTTAAACTGTAATAATATTTTACAATATTTTTATTTAATTTTTTTCTGTATTTTTGGTCAAATAGATGCAACCATGATGAACGGAAGAAGCTCCAAAACTTCTTTACACATTAAAACTAAATCAATTAAACCAAACTTATATATATATATATATATATATATATATATATATATATATATATATATATATATATATATATATATATATATATATATAGAGATCACACTTCAGAATGGTACAGAGAGACTTACAATACTAAAACTTTCATAAAAATAAAAGACAGCTGGTTTTAATTGTGTGATTATTTCTTCTGTTTAATCCATATTCAGCGTCCAAAATTAATACTTGCTGAGTATTAGTTGAAATTACCACTCATGAATAAATAACTGTTACTTGCATTATAATTGTAGCAAACATATATGTATATGCATATGCATTTAACACACACACACACACACACACACACACACACACACACACAGCCATTCAAAAGCTTGGAGTCTGATAAACAGCAATAATTTGAAAGTATTTACTGCATACAGCCATTAGAGAAGCTGCAAGATTATAACTGTTTGTCTTCCAGGGTGAATATAATTTCATTTTTGGAGGGATAGTGAGGCATGTGAAATGGTGTGGAATGATGATTCACTGTGACTTGTTTGTGTGTGAATACACATACTTGGAGTTCCATGGAAATTTCAGTTTTAGCCGCGAGATACCTTTCACATAATGCAATAACAGCAGGGGAGGTGTGTCTTCATGCTCATACGCTACTGGCTCTGTCAACTTACCTTCGGGTGCTTTATGGCAGATGTCTCACATACACTATGTGAATACTTCAAAAACCTCACTGTTTTGACTAATATTAATCACAGAAGGTCTTTGAGAAGGACTCGGTGCTTGTTTCTACTGGTAACAGCCGAGTATGTTCTGTAAGTTGCTGAAATGTACAATAACTCAATAACTATCTCCTTTATTCAGGTCTCTCATTCACACTCAAATGCACAAAGGAAAACGTATCCATATAAAAGCATGAATCTAAGCTCACGTGCACGCTCACACACACAAACATGCATCTTACCCAGTGATTTCTTCATGGCCTTGGAGGTAAAAGTTAATGTTATTGACCAAGAAGCTGAAGAGTCGTCCATACAGAGCTTTAGCCAAGAGATCTCTGTGATGGTTGGACATTTCGACGGTGTGGCGCCTTGTTATGACATCACCTGAGGCAGAGGGCAAATGTCAAGCAGGTAGTAACCTTTTCACATTGTCTTCCATCCTTAAAGACTAGCACAGGTGGTCATATGCGTTGGACCCCACTATGTATATGTATATAATAGGTATGCAGTGATGTATCAGCCAATAATCTGAATTATATGGTAAAAGCAACTATCTGCACATCACACATCAGCTGATCGTTTAAGAACAGTTGATGATCAGAGACAATTATATCTTGTCGATCAATAGGGAACATGCAGAATGTAAAAAATAAAATAAAAATAAAAAAAAAATATATATGTCTCGTGTACATTTTAGGGCTGTCAAATATAGCACAAGCTCACTTTAACACAGTTAAACCTTATTAAGTTATTCCTTAAAAACCCAAACTATCCATATGGGCACTATCAATTAAGTTATATGGAAAGAACAGCATGAATACACTCTTAAATAACTTTGTGTTCCAAAGCAGAAAGTAAGTCATACAAAATTGAATCCATCAGAAATAGTTTCATGTTTTCATTTTTGTGGCAAATTAATTCTTTAACCAGCAAAGTCAGCCATGCTGGTTGTTTTGTTGTCCCATCGCTAGACCGTCACTGAACCAGCATTAACCAGCATAACAGGATCTTTATCTAAATGCAAGCTGATCCTTCAAGTAAAAAACATCAAAACAGCCAGTGACTGCTCAAAACAACAGGGGAACGGAGCAAAGAGGAAAACAAACTGGAGACAGTGTGTCACATTCTGACTGATATACGCTGCATGTGGGTAGCTAAAAAACAAGCGGGCCATTGTTAGTGGTGCTGGCTGAGAGGACACTGCACATGCTAATGTGGAGGACACACAACGCCTGGACTCCGATGATGTGACCTTTGATGATGTCAGACACTGAATCACCGCATTCGCTATGCCATTCATGGCCGGCCACAGCGCGTCAACATTCAGATGCACTCAGATCCAACGTCTGACCACCAGTCAGTGCCCTGTGACTGCCGCATATCAGAGATTAATGCATCTTCTGCATATATTTAACATATAACAAGCGCGGCATTGTAAAGATGGCATTTCTTTCTGAATTGTTTGCTTGTTTGAGGAACACAATGATCAAAACAACAGATCATCATGAGATTAGTTCACCCAGAGATTCAAATGTAAGACTTCCTCTCCCTCATGTCTTTTCAAAATCTGGACGACTGTCTTGAAATTACTTTCTTGAAATTATAACTTACTTGAAATTACTTTTGGGGTCCAAATTAAGAAAGAGCATAGTGCTTGCACTTGTCCATATAATTACAATGAATGGGAACTGAAGTATTCAAGTTTCAAAAGCAGCATTAATGTATGATAAAAGCCAAATTGATTTTGTTATTGACTGATATTCTACCCTTTCAGATTATCAGAGTCATTAACTAGATTGTTCATGAAACAATCATTCAGACCGTTTTAGATTTGACTCAAAATAATGCCAATTACCAATTTGTGTTATGAATGCTAGAGCTAGGACTTATGTCAAGAATTCAAGACAATGTAATTCATTACAATTTTGATCTTTTCATCATGCAAAGCAAATAAATAGATTCAGAATGTATCTAGAATGTATAAAGTGCACCAGTGATATGGACCAGTTTTACACTACGCCAATGCATTTTTGGAGAATAAATGATAACAGAATTGAGTTTTTTGGGAGGCACAGATGCGTGACAAAGTCAAGGATACAGAGACAAATCACAGACAGAAACAAGACAATGCTTGTAAGTGTGCTTGTAGTTTTAGGCAATAGGTTGGTGTGTCCTCGATGGTTGAATTAGGTTAACATCCAGACATCATGTGACTCATAAATACTCCACAATTTTGATATAATGGCACAACATGTACATAGTCTAGACCTCACAAAAGAATTATGTGTTTATGTCGGTGTATTTTAAATGAGAAGGCAGTTATCCAATTGTGCCAATTTGGGCTTGCCAGTAACACAATCCAAGGCCAAACGCTTGAGGATGCATTCATCGAAGAGTTTGTCACCGAGCAAAGGCCAGTGCATCACACTGACTGGTGTCAGCAGGCCTCCCAGCAGTGAGATTTAAGACATGTACCGTAATTTTCAGACTATAAGTCACACCTGAGTATAAGTCGAATCAGTCCAAAAATACGTCATGACAAGGAAAAAAAACATATGTAAGTCGCATTTATTTAGAACCAAGAACCAAGAGAAAACATTACCGTCTCCAGCCACGAGAGGGCGCTCTATGTCTTCAGTGTAGACTACAGGAGAACTGAGCAGCATAGAGCGCCCTCTGGTGGCTGGAGACGGTAATGTTTTCTCTTGGTTAATTTCTCTTAGTTAATTTCTCTTGGTTCATGTCAAATTAATTTTGATAAATAAGTCGCACCTGACTATAAGTCGCAGGACCAGCCAAACTATGAAAAAAAAGTGCGACTTATAGTCCGGAAAATACGGTATGTTGTTATGCTAAACAAGCTGACTTTAAAGGATCAGTTCACTTCCAGAATTAAAATTTTGTGATCATTTGCTCACCTCCATGCTATCCAAGATCCAGTCACAAAGAAATGAAGAAAAGCTCATGCATGTAGGTGGATGTACCAAACCCAGTGTGTACAAAGCAAATGTGCAAAAGAGAATAAAATGCCCTTTACAACAAAAGATAATACAATGATGTCGGGTGATTTTGAAGTTGGAGGAAAAAAAAAGTTTTTCACACTATCCTACCTTTTTGAACCAGATTACACTGACCAAGAGCTAACCGTGCGTGACTATGTAATGCGTGAAAATCAGATTAATGGTTAATAACTGTATAATTTCTTCTCCTTTTTTTGAAAATGAGCGATTATTTCACTAGACAAGCCCCTTAATGCTTGGCTGGAATCGTGTAGAGCCCTTTGAAGCTGCTCTAAAACTGCAATTTGGACCTTCAACCCATTGGCAATCCATTATATGGAGAAAAATCCTGGAGTGTTTTCCTCCAAAACCTTATTTGTGTCTAAAGAAGGAAAGACATACATATCTTGGATGACATGGGGATGAGAAAATTATCAGGAATTGATTTTTTTTATTCTGGAAGTGAACCAATCCTTTAACTGACAGTGTTTAGTCTGTGTTGATTGATGCTGGTACGAGGAAACTGAAGGTCGTACCTTTGAAACACTGCACATCAGAGGTGAGGGCAGAGCCTAGATCTTCAGAGCTCACCTGCAGCATCCCAGCCACTGCAGAAAAAACAAATAAATAATATTCACACACATTTATGAGTACAATCAGTTACACATCTAAAATCTGTTTGGATAAGCCTCATCTGAAGTCAAATCAAAATAATAAAACATATGCATATATAACATAAACATAAACAGCTACACACTTAATCCAACGGTAACTCACTGGTGACTCCAAACATGATGCTGTATTATAATTCTTAAACAATTACAAATCACGAATACTCATCACCTTCTACAAGCTCATATTATGTAAATGCCACACTGACCATTTAAAAAAGGCTTTGAACATGGCTCCTCCAATCAGTTTGCAGAGTCAACATAACATGTTTTAACACATACACAGTCCAGCTTTGAACTATGGCCTCCCATTTACTTTCTCTCATGCACTTATATCACTGTTTGCATATGGCATCTAGTGCACTGTCATTAATCTGAGTGTGTTTTCGGGTGTGTTCTCATGTATCCACGCCGATGGGAACCTCACACGGATGCGAATGTATCAGTTTGTGTATTTGCGTGTGCTGACGTCACTTGTTTACCCAGGCTCAGTATTATGTGTGTCATTATGTAACGCGGAGGGCAGCAAGTGGCCTTTCTGTTCCGCCCCGCTGCTCTTCAGAGCTTAAGGAAACAGGTGACCCTGTGCATGTGTGTGGATGAAAAGACAGATTAGCACTAAATTGCATGACATGTATGTGTGTCAGAGCGAGTTTTCCATTGTGTAGTGAGTGATTCTGCTATTAGGCCATGGTAAAACTGATGTAAACAACCCTGGATGGTGTGCGACAGCAATTCCCCAGTCTATCCTTCAGAGCTTCTGGTGGAGGGGATCGCCCCCTGCTGGCCTCATGCTGCAGCTGCACGACTGACCTCTATCTAGCAGCTGTAAGTCGGACACAAACGCAGTGTCAGCGTCTGTCAGGGCGGTTGAAGCGCACATCTCCCAGATGCAGCAGCGCAGAGAGGACCACAAACAAATTCTCCACCTCCTGAAAGAGAGACAAAGCACTGAGAGTCAGACCGGACTGGAGACTTCAACAAGGCAAAAAAAAAACAGACCACTTGAAAACGGTCAATTACACGGCACAGTCCAGTCACATGTGTGGGCTGGGTCCAAAAGGATGCATGTCTAATTTGGTGGCTGGAATTAGAATAGGAAATTGGAGTTGCATTGTATACAGTAGTTTTAAGATATGAACATTATGGACATTGTTGGAGAAGTCAAAAGGTTGATACCACTGCTCTACTGTGTGTGTAAAAGAAAGAGATGAGGAAGTCCTGTGTCAGTGAGAGAGTGAATGTAAAGTAAAAGGTAAAGTTTGAGACTGTGTTGTGTTAATGTGTGTAAGGGTCATAAAGGCTCGTGCTGCACTGATGGGATGAGACGAACGGTCTTCCTTACTGGAGCAGATTTACAGGACCCTGGCAGGATTTGAGCACGGTGTGAAGTCTTTAGGTCAGGTGTGTGAGGGAGTGCATGTGAATGTGTGTGTTTGAACTCAGAACACAGTGTTAACTCTATTACACTCTCCACTGTAACAGAATGTCCATGTATTACCTTAAGGGTGTGCATGTGTTCGTGCAAACGTAGTGTGCAGTAATTCATATGCTAGTGCTCCATTGTGAACATACTCTTCAAGTCGTTAGCTTACTGTAATAACAGCACACAGGTTGACAGGTTAGTGTGTCCTCAGGCTGAATGCCAGTCTGAGCAGTGTGTTTTATAGTCTCCAGACATACTGTAATGAGTTATAATGGGTAAACTACATAAATCAGAACAACATGTCTGAAGCGGCTGCCAAAGCCAGAGGCATACCAGCTCTCGGTCCCTGTACATGTGAGTCACTTAAAACCAGTCAAAGCTAACTTTAACTCAAAGTAAAGCCATAAAACATCAACTGAAATAACACATAAAACTAAAAACTAAAACTTAATATTGTAAAATATTATTACAGTTTAAAAGAATGGTTTTCTATTTTAATGTGTTTTAAAATATAATTTGTTTTTTGCATCATCAGTCCAGTCTTCAGTGTCACATGATTCTTCAGAAATCATTTTATTACGCTGATTTATTATCAATGTGGAAAAGTTGTG
>NW_020524757.1:22500-35693 GCF_003368295.1 Carassius auratus | reverse complement strand
ATTTCACCATAACTTCAATCTTTAGCATGGCCTTACTCAGTCAATATTAAAGATATGAAGGCTACATTTTCACAGAATCTTATGAAGGATGATTTTTTTTTTTTTTGTAGAAAACAGTAAATCACACACACACACAAAATTACTTTAGCTAAGTTTTCAAGAGTGGGTCACATATTTGATTCATTTTCCTTATCATTACAAAATTATACAAAATGATAGCATGCAAATTGCACTTGCATACTAAATATGGGTATAAAAAAGCTACTGCTATCTGCATCCCAGTGTGAATAATAATATATAAGCAACTGTACTGTTTAAATTAATGTGAAACCAGTATTGTTTTCTTTTTGCACTGTGGAGGAAATAGCAATATAAATCCCATTGCTGTACAATCTAGATAAATTGATTTATCTCTGTTTGAACTCAGCCCTCGTTTTGTTTTGAAGCCTACAGAACAAAAGCCACATCAACCAGTTCATGTCTTAATTCATATTTCAATCTTTGATATCCTGTTTCACTAGTACCAGTAGATTCAGCCGAACCACAATAGGACTGCAAGCACTTTCACAAATTTAGCATATCAAAGCAGGTTCTGACTCTAATTTAAAGAAGCAGCAGACATCTGAGACGTGAGGGGAATGAAAGTAAACATTTTAATATGAAAAACTCTGCAACATCAAAAAACCACAATAAGCATTAAATAGCGACTGTAAGAAAAAGTGCAGAAAATGAAGGCTTCATGTGCAAAATGTATCACTCAGCTTCACCGTAACTAAATATTCAGAACAAACCAGGAACCAGTTTATGGAGAATAATGATATGGAAAACAAAAGCATTTTCAGAAGTATGAACATCATGGGACAAACCTCAATCAAACCTCTTTTTTTTAATGTAAATTGTACATCATTTTTTTTTTAAATAAAAAGTCAATAAAAACTTTTAAAAGCATTTTATGAAACGTTCTTAGGATGTTATTTACACTACTGACATATTAAAAAACAAGGAAAGTAATGCTTTATTCTGCAAGGACACATTATATTTTCCATAAGTGACAGTAAAGACATTTATAATAAAAATGTTAAAACGTATATATTTCTTTCGAAATATCTGTTTATCAAAGAGTCCTGAAAACAAATCTATGAAGCAGCAAGCACCAGTTTTCAGTAGTGACAATGATAAAACATGTTTCTTGATCGTCAAATCATCATACTAGAATGATTTCTGAGGATCATGTGACACTGAAGACTGGAGGAATGATGCTGAAAATACAGCTTCATAACGGCTTATTATATGTAAATAGAAAACATTAATCTTAAATTAGAAAAATATTACACAATATTAAGTTTTATTGAATTTAAAATAAATAATTTCAGCTTAAGACATAAAATAATAATAATAGTAAAATTCCTCTAGGAGGAAACAACAATGTAATTAAATCTTTTTGAACGGGATAAATTGAAAGATTTTTCTGAAGAACAGTGCTCAGTTAAATATTTAACTGAAAAAAACAAGGCTTTCATGAACAACTCTCACAAAAAAAGGACATAATTGGTCATGTATCGATTTTAAATGAGGTTGTGCTTTTTAGTCAAACTGCATCATTTTCTTGAGTTTAAGGAGCAATTGCAAAAGAACAAGAGATGCTTTTAAAATATGTTCCTGGAAAAATAAAGATATCTTTAAAAGCATTTAAAAATGTTAACATTTTCTTTATAAAATGATGGAAGGAAAGGGTCCCCTAAAAGCAGAATTCCCCAAATACAATGTATGAATATTTTCACAGTAAGCAGATAGAGAAATAATGTGACACTCCAACTTGCAAACAGATGGAAAATTGAATGGTCTTGTGGAAATAACCTCTTAAATGTGTGATTCACCGGTGTGAGTATCGCTCCTGGAGGCCTGTGAAAAGAGTGCAGGCAGTCAGACGATTTGTTTAGCTCATTTATATTCACAGTCACAACTATAATTATTATTGGAAAACACACAGCTCAGTTTGCTTCAGTGTTCATCACCTCTCTTCTTAAGCATTTAGAAACTTGCAAATGAGAAAAGCTATTTTCCTTCTGAGCGTGCAGTTGGTATGTGATCTCTGACATCCGTGTAATTATTGTAATGAGTACACTTCAACTCATGACCTGATTGAGGATCATGTCAAAGCAGCAAGTAAACACATTTAATAATCTCAAAATCTTAAAGGAATAGTTCAGCCAAAAAAGAAAGTTTATTGAAAAAGTATCCCCCCTCAGACCACCCAGGATATAAATAAATGAGTTTGTTTCTTCATCAGAACAGATTTGGAAGAATTTAGCATTACATTACTTGCTAACCTATGGATCCTATGGAGTGAATGGGTGCCGTCAGAATGAGAGTCTAAACAGCTGATAAAAACATCACAATAATCCACTCCACTCTAATTTATCAGTTAGCATCCTGCAAAGTGAAAAGCTGCATGTTTGTACCAAACAAATTCATCATTAAGGCATTTGAACTTAAACAGTGTCATTACACGCCAAAATACCAGTCCACAATAGAAAGTAATATTATGGACAGAGGATATATTAGGCAGAAACAATGGTTAAACACTTTTAATGATGAATTTGTTTTCTTTCAAGGCACCCATTCACTTCAAAGGATCCATTGGTGAGGAAGTGATGTAATGTTCCCATGAAGAAACAAACTCATCTGCGTCTTGGACAGCCTGAGGGTGAATTTTCCTATTCCTTTAGCATGCACACATTCACTTAGCAAGAGCTGACCGGCTCCTCTTTGAGACTCAGTTTACCTGCGGTTTGCTTGATTGGTTTGAGGTGAACTCTGAATATTTCCTCTTGTGTGGTGTGCAGATACAGGACAGGAATTTGGCATACTCCTCTCTCACCTGTCAGGAAATCACAGAGACATTAGTCACACACAACAGCAAGTGCATTGTTACGATCATGAAATTACCATCATAACAAATGTTTAGCAGCTTTTAGTCTGTGTTTACGAACTTTGAAGCCAACTAATGCTAATACTCTCTGAAAGATCTCACATCTTTATATAGCAGAGGTGCATAAGATCACCCCAAAAATAGAAACATTGTTGGTGTGTGTGTTTTTGTTTTAGATTAGTTTACATTTGTATTTAAAAAGATGCATCTTGTGTTTTGTGCTAATAAGTTAATATGCTGAATTGGCAATTTTTGTCACCACATCTTTGTAAGGAGATGAACAGGACTCACTTGTTTTGCGAGCCAGCAGTGCATGATGAACATCAGCACCCCCTGCAGGCTGCTTAGTATGGTGAAGATATATGACATTACCACAGTGTTTTCATTAAACTGAAAACAGCCAAACACCCACATGATGCCAAGGATGCACAGCTGAGCGATTGCAGTAATCGTAAATGCCCTGTAGGTGGAGATAAAGACCTGCTTCAAATACTAAAAGCATAAGTGCATAAGACACGACATTCAAAAACATGAACAAAATCATAATTATTCCAAACTTGGATTGGTAGTGAGGGTTTAATAACGTTTCTCACTTGATTTTGTGCAGACTGTCTAAGTCTGGGTTGAGGGAGGAAAACTTTTCTGCCAGCTTCGATATTGTTATGAGGAAGAATAATACATTCACCTGGAATGAACAGACAAAACGTTAAGTTTAAACAAGTCATTCTTTAGATTTCTTTAAGAGGTTTTTGATGGTTGTTAATGTGGCACTTTCCAAAAATAGCATACACTTTGCTGTTTAAAAGTACAAATTTGTGGAAAGTGCAATGTTAAAAGGTACTTACAATAATTATGACACAAACTGGCCCATAAAAGCTCCAGATGAAGCCATCTTCGATGTTGAGCCAACAGCTACAGATAAGAAAAACATCTTAATATCATCAGAAACCAGCCTGAAATTCTAATTGGTGTCTACAAAGACATCAGTAATGTCTAAAACTTACTGCTTTTTGGTGCCATATCCACTTGCATTCACTAAGGCTGAAATGGCCACGATTACAGCAGGAACTCCATAACCAGCGGCAAACATATAGACGGGTCTCAGCGTTGTGTTGAAGACCAGCACCACCATGCGGAAGAGCTGCACTCCTTCCAGACACATCCAGCAGAAGGAAGCCAGGAAGAAGTAGTGCAGAATACCTGCAACGACTGAACAGCCCACCTGAAGGACAGGAAGTGATGAACACTCAGGATGTTTATTATCAGACCCGGACAAACCTGACCCTGCGAAGCTGCAGTTCACCTCATTCTCTGTGCGGGAGATGCCCACGAGGAACACAAAGTAGGCGATGAAGAGGCTGATGCACAGGTGCAGGTGGATGGTGTTGCGGGTGCTCTGGATGGATCGCACGAAATAAAACGTGACAATGCAGATGAGGAAGCAGATCAGAGACAGCGACAGTCCCACCAGTGTGATCACACGCAGCTCGTACACATCCTAGTTAAAGAGAAAACAAAGAGTCTCCTTAAAAGATTTGTTTGAGCACGTTAAGTATTCTTCTGTCTTTTGCTGCATGCATTTTATTCCTCTGTTGCACTGCACATATCATTAAAAGTCATTGCAGTTTTTCAGGGTGTGACCTTTGACCCTCGCCCACAATCCTGAATGGCTATCCTCCTATATTATATCATTGGCTGCGTCTGCAAGCTTAGGTAGCGAGTTAGTGACTTTGCAAGGCAGCATTTGCGCATGAAGGAACATGATGAGACTAATGTTAAACATCTGAGCTAGCATAATGATCTACAACAAATTAGAGGGAGATAACTAAGCAAATATTTAATTACTAGAATTTTTAATAGTAGTATTAATAGTATTACTGGTACTTCAGGAAATAAAAGACCACTTGGGATCCTCAACTTGGAGTTACGCAATACCAGCTCCGTCAAATTTCTTGCAAAACCCTTCATTTTTGGTCTCCGTTTCTTTTCAACGAACTATGGCTTCTTTATGTCTTCTTTAGGGCTTCTTTATGTTTTTACTGCACTTATTGTATTGGTTGATATGTAAATGAGATGTTGCATCTGTGTTCTGTAATTTGCGCGTTAGTAAATCACCTGTAGAAATGCTAAATTGTCCCAAACTGGCCCATAATATTTATCTTAAAAAAAAAATAATTTTGTCTTAATAGTTGAACTTTTATGATGTGCTCAAGTTTTGGTGACAGAAGTAAGAATACAAACCCCAATATCATAGAGAGCCATAAGTACAGCAAAGCTGCTGAGGTGATTACAGGAGCAGTTGGTCCGATCGGGACTGAAGCTCACTGTAGTGCAGCCCCGCGTTGACCACGCGCCCCCGTCCAGCTCAGGATCCCAAAACACACACACAGGCCTTTGCTTCTCATTCTTTTCCTTGGGGGAAATCTACGTGAAGAATTGTTAATTGATAGTGTATCATAATGATGAAACACATTATATGTGGTGCATTGAGAGAATTGTTCCATACCTCCAAGTGATAAAATGTGAAATTTACTCGTTTCGTTAGATTGTTTGTCTCTTTGTTGCTAACAGTGGCGGTCACTACTTTTGAATTGATCTTGAAAGTTTCATTTTTCTTTGTCTCTAAATGGTCAAAAAAGCCATCGAGTGATTTCTCCAGACCATTGTAGCTGAGCAGAGCTGTAGTCGTGAAGCCTGGTTGATGCACAAAGATAGTACAATTTTTATTATGTCGAATAATAAAAAAGTCACTTTTATTATTATTATTATTTACTCTGCTAATTAAATTAGGAATAAATACCGAGGTATGTATTTCCTGTTGCTGTTTCCCAGTGGGAGGTTAACTGTGCTCCACTAGTGTTCATCACGAAAACACCCTCAGGTGGAGAATTGCCCCTCATTACTAACAGCTCCACATCTGAAATGAAAAAAAAAAAACCACATTACAAATGTAAGACTGAATTCAGTGAAGTGGATGTATAATACTGACATGTAATATTTTGGTCTTACCAGTTGTAGAGCTTTCTCTCCTGGTCGGGCTTTCTGACTGCTGATGTCCTATCAGTTTTAGCATGCTTTCCACAATACTAAACAACGCTGAGACCTTAGCACTATCAGCACTGAAGCCACCACGAAGCAGATCATCAAGAGCATTCTGAAATGCCTGTATGAGTGGGGAAAATGAGAGAGATTTGTGGATCGAGGCAGTGTTTAAGTATAAGCACTCATCTGAGTTTATTGAACTTAAGTGCCTTTATGGTAAAGTCTAATGTCATATTTTTATGTCTTTGTTTATTTTTCTGACAATAGAAAATTTAATTAAACATCACAAAGTGCACTTTTTTTTGCTTAAGTGTGTTAAGAAACAGTCATGAAAGCCTCTGTAGTACACTTAAGTGGACTTCTTTTAAAATTAATATTATATAATCTGCAAATATTATTGTATAAAAGAATGTAAATTATTATTATTTTTTTAATTGATGTGCTTTTTTCACAAGGATATATATTTAGCCAAACTTGTGTATTTTTGCAATAAAACTGATTTACAAATCGGACTGATTTTTCACCTGCAAAAAACTTTTTCTGTCTTGTTTTGTAAAGTCCTTCATTCTGACAGGTTCACTCTGATTCAGTATCTGACTGATGTTGGTCATCAAAGAGACCAGATTTGTGAACTCTGGAAATGGCTACAACAGAAAAGAGAAATCAGAATTCTGGGTAATTATGGATCACGGAAGTATTCTGTAACAGTAATCAAGTAAAAGTTATGCTGTACCTGGGATGCTTTTATCGCAGTTAATAATACGTCAGACATAAGATCTAAAAAACAAACAAAACAAAAACTATAAACAAAATTCATGACCGTTTTTACTGTTTTTGCAGACTTATAGATTTATCAACATCATATACACCTTCAACAACATCAAAACAGCATTTTGATTTCTCAAAAACGAACCTAAACTTGAATTAGTCCTACTCTCACAGAGTTCACTTGTATTAGTGAAGTTAGTTCCTCCTGACTTTAGTCTGAATCCAGCTTCACAGATGCAGAAGAAACCTCCAGCAGTGTTATGACATGATGCATGTTTTCCACAAAAACTGGGATCACTGCATTCATCTCTGTCTGTAATTTAGGGACAGATAATAAACAAAAACATGTCAACTGAAATCTCTGACCTTAGACTGCAATCAAACAGATGGTCAAAAAGCCAGCTTCACATGTGCATTGATAACCTCCTTCAGAATTAACACACATTGTATTAGGACCACAATTAACACTGCCATTCACACATTCATTGATGTCTGAAATGAGATGAACTAGGGCTGCAACTAACCATTATTTTTATAATCGATTAGCTGGCTGATTATTTTTTCGATTAATCGGATTAAACACCTATTTTCTTTATTTTAATTTTACTGACAAAAACACACTATTGCACATTCTGCCCGATGTCCTTAAAACAAATGTGCCAGCTGAATGCTATGAAAACATACAGTACTTAATTTATTAGACCACCTGTCGTAAGACAGAAATATTTTAGGAATCTGTCAAAAAATATTATACAAATTTTATTGTAATTTTTGGACAAATAACAAACTGAAACAACTAAATAGTATTTATTCACATAATAACAAAAATGGCCTCCTTTGCCTTTGATAACAGCTCACATGCTTGCTGGCATTGTTTATGTACTTTTTGACTAATTAGGTATCTGAATAAAAAACACTATAATGTACTTGACATTTTTTTTCTGCCTTTCTTCCACAGATAACAGCAATAATTATATATTATAGCATTAAAAATAGCTTACAGCTGTTACTAAAAAACTTAAGCATATTGGAGGTCTAACCAATACAGAAAGCTAAAAAAATTGTTTAGTTAATTACCAACATTGTTAGTTGAGCGCAAAACTGGTTAAAAACCTTATATAAATTAGTTTTAATAAATGTGTTAATCACTGTAAGTTATATAGTGAATATTGAAACAATAAAGATAATAAAGATGAATAAAATCACTGTAGGAACACGCGTTGCATGCTCTTTAATCACAGTCAGTCATTTTTTTATCTTGTAAAAGCAACTGATATTTATATTCTGACAATTACACACTGCTGTCCCTTCACAGTTCCTACTCTCATAAATTACTTGCACGTCGTGTTCACTTTTAAACCTAAATATGAATGTTAAACAACAGATATTTCAGCACAATGAATGTTTTTGTGCTGAATATTGTCTCGCTCGCCTCTCTCTCTGTTCCGTCTGTTTAACGCGCGCCCTATTAATGTAAACTGCAGCAAGTCACTGAAAAATCCCCACCACTAATACACAGCATTTTGTGCTTTGAATTAGCACGAAAAGTTCATTTAGTAACTTAAAACTTCTCATAAAAAGTTAATAATAAAATTAAATATTTAATCCTAACACTGTCCAATGTCAATTCTGGGTCGTTAAGCAAAAGCAGAAGCACTAGATGGCCAATAAATTTGTAAGGTCTAAAAGTTACTTACCAGTACACTGAACTCCTTGTCCTGAATTCAATATGTCTTTTCCAGTGCTGGAAATGTAGCCAGTTGCACATGTGCAATTATAACCTCCTTCAGTATTATTACATGTTGTATTAGGACCACAATCAGTGCTGTTGACCAAACATTCATTGATGTCTGAAATGAGATGAACAGAGATTCAGATGTTTTCTCCTCTGCACAGAGATCATGTGAGATTCATCATATCAAGCTCTCTTTACCTTTACATTCAATCGAATCTGCTTGTGTGAAATTATGAGGTGACTGATTATTAGGTTTGAATCCTTCATGACATTGACAGTAGTAGCTGCCAACAGTGTTGAAGCAAGTTGCATTTCTTCCACAAATGGATGGATTAGTCTCACACTCATTCTCATCTATAACAATAACAGAGAAAGTCTGAATAACCATAGCACCTTTTCCTGATTTTAATTTACAATTCATTAATAAGTGCTGTTTCAGTGATATATTCTATATCTGCAGTAGAATTCCCAGCTATTCAGTAATATACAACAATATCAACAAAACTTGATTATTATTTGTGTGTGTGTGAATAAATGCTGGCATGGACAACCCAAGTCAAATCCTGATAAGCTCTGACATCAGAGTATCATACTGTATATGTTAGCTTGTTTACTCATACCTACACACTTTCCTCTGCGCATTATCTGTCCAGGTCTGCAGTCTGTATTCATCAGGATGTTCTCTGTCAGTGCTAACAGAAGAACTATGAGCAGAAAATAAAGAGTCTGTTACGGCAGGTTTAGTTTATTTACTGTAGTTTGATGCACATATAGTATTTATGAGACCACACTAATAATCTGATATTTTATGTTAACTTGCAAACATGCAGATAGATTTAGGAACTGTCAAAAGTCAAACCAAAAACATCCAGAAATTAATTAATAAATGCATGATCATTTTACATTTGATTAAAGTAGTTATGTAATGAAATGGTAAAATTAACTATATTGAAATAATGCATATAAAACTGAGCCACATTTTGACCCATCCTAATCTCATAGGTAAGACACGCTAAAATGAACCAAATGACTTATTGCCTATAATGGCTTTCTTGGCATTCAGTTTACTAGGAGTGACAGTTTTAGACAAAGTTGGAAGACGTATCAAAGAAAAAAACTTGTATATCCACTCATTGTACATGACAGTTGCAGTGAGATGCTGTCCAGTCAGGAAGTACACTGCTCGAGAGTGATGGGTGTGGTGCTGCGCTGTACTGTGGTTAACAGATTTAACTTACAGAGCCAGCGTACAGATCAACACACTGTCACATGCTCTGACCACAGGCTTGGTCAGCCAGAAGACCGTTAAAAAGTGCTCGAACACTTTTTACAACCACATTGGTGACTCCGCCATAACCTAAGGTGTGGTCTTGCTAATTTCTTTTTTTTTAACCAAGCACCAGGCAAACAATATTTTTATGATTTTGTGCTTATTCTGTTCAGTTTAACAGTACGGTTTATGTAACACTTTTTTCCCTCGTCATAGTTTTTCCTGAGTTTAATGTCATTGTCCCATCAGTCTGGGCCTCTCAGCTGTGGACACATGAAATCACCTTGGATTTCCGGTCCTGATTTGGTTTCCGACAATATTTTCCCATTGTCAAAATCAAAGCCAAGAAACGTCATGATTTAAAGTAGATCATCCCGAAATAAAAGAGTCATTGTTTACTCACCGTCAAGTCGTTTCAAACCGGTATGACTTTCATTCTTGCGTGAAGCATAAAAAATGACATTTCTACGTGTGTTTTTGTGGCTTTGTTAGCAACATTTTTCAAAATAAATTATTTTGTGTTTCCCAGAAGAAATAAAGCGATAGAGGTTTGCAGCGACAATGAGTAAATTATGTCAAAACCTTAATTTTTCAACTAACTCTTTAACTTTGAGCTAAACAACACCCAGTTTCACTTGTCATTTTCTCACAATATCACATGAACTCACAATATTTCGATTTTTACTAGTGCACTGACTTTAAAGGATAATGAGTTTGCATCTTTCCCCAAAATCACTTATTTAATTTCACAGCTATTTTCCAAACAATTAAACAGCATGTCTAAAGACTACGAAAGCAGGAGCAAAACCCTCTGAGAAGACCAATAGATGTTGTGTTTCTTCTTCGTTTATCAGTCACATTCAGCTGGTGCTTTCCAGATTACTGGAGCTCACAGGCCCTGCTTCAGATAAAAAAAGAACGACCCCAGTGTGACATCAGATTTTCCTCTCTGTTGCAGTTTCCTTTCATGCCCATTTACTGTTTCTCTATTTTTGAAACCTCAATGATTACGCAGTTGTTGGCAGGGCAACGTTTCATTTAACAGAACCACACAGTGGCTCCATACAAACATCTGTGTCTACATTCATCAGTGGAAACTTCAATCCTGAAGAAATCTGAAGCTTGACTCACCCAGACTCAGCAGATACTTGTGCCACATGGTCAAAGAGTGAAAGAAACCCACAAAATGAAAAATCATTAATGAAAATGGCTTATAATTCCATACAAGTTTTTGAGGCTCTTCAAAAGTCGATTTTCTTCAGGCTCGTCTCCAACTATCTTTGTTAGTGGCTAGTAGAGTCACCATCCAGAAAAGAAAGAAAAAAAAATGTTATGTTAAGTGAGGCTTTTATATTTGAATGTCTTGCTCTCAGACTAGGTCTTGTGTCTCTCTTGCTGACTCTAATGCTGAACAAGTCTGAAGTGCCTAAAAGAGTTTTGTTGGTCCAGCCCCCTGCTTTGGGTGACACCGAGAGGGAGGGAGCAGGAAAAAAAGTAACAAGAGAATAAAAATGGTCTTCATGATGTCAGTGTAGTGTTGAGTAACTCTTCATTTGCTGCTAATCTGTTCGCAGAATCTATTTCATTAGGAAGCATTTAAAAAAACTATAATAATAATTAATATAATGGATTTATTTACAAATAAAGCATTCTGATAAAGTTGTAAATCAAATATAAGTTTAATAATGAAGCATTAAATGAAATGAAACATTTATTATATATGTAGTTATCTATGTAGCAGAATACTCTCTGCTGGTTAATGCTGAAGATGCATGTGTGCATTTGTACGTGTGACTTCCTGTTTTTGTGTGTGTGTGTGTGTGTTGTCATGAAGGTGTCGAGGAGCTGCTCTTCAAGAGCATTCTGCTCTCAGAGTTGATATTTTATCAACCATGCAGTTTCTAACACAAGTTTACAAAAAGTTACTCCAGTGTTCCTTCCCCAACATGCATTTGCTAAAATAACCTTTAGCCTTTATTCATATGCAGAGGATCCTATGGGAATGCTTGTTTGACAGATTTAATGTTACATTGCACTGACATTGTCTAAAGTTCAATTTGCTCAAACAATGTTCTTCTAGCTGTTTTCCTTTTGGCTATATTCACAGATGGGACGAGTCAACAAGTAGGCTAAGGTCCCAGACCTCTCAACAATGGCACCCATTTGTGTAGTTCTGGCGTTGCTGGGACCTGTTGATTGATTCCTTGATATTGCAGCTTTACTAGCATTGTGAAAGAAAAATGTCTTTCTTCTTACATTATATTTTAAAATGGATGTTGTTGGCAAGAGATTTTATCACTACCCAAAAATAAACGAGGACTACTCAACATCATACATACATACAGTAAGTGCACTCTCAAGACAAAAACTTAAAGTGTTTTGATACCTCTTCAAGAGACCTCAAGTTTACTTTAGTGGAGAAGACATTCCCATATGATACACTATGATGATGTATTTTGGGATTCATAAACAAATATCCAAGCTGAGGTATGAAACAAGATTTGTATGACATTCTTCTTTCAGAGTTATAGTAAACAATGTTCTGGCTCTTCCTAGATTTATAATGCCAGTGAATGTGGTCGCGATTCTGAAGCAAAAATAAAAAGTAGTCCACACAGCTCCCAGGGGTGAATAAAGTAAACTTTAGCAACCATAAAGCAAAATGTTAAAATATCTACCCACAACACGCATTATGACAGCACACACTATTTTCATTTTCTTCAAAACTAGTAATTTGAAAAAAATCTATAATATATAAACATTGTGTTGCTTTGTTGAAGGATTGTTGTTGTTGTTTTTAATTCATGATTATTAATATGAATACAGAAAGGTTCAGTTGAATCTCTATTTGAACCATCATTCAGCGTTGCAGCCTTATATTATGGTAGACACCAGCTAACAGTACATGGGTAGAACAGGATATGAACAGGAAATTACAACAGATGGAACAGATCTGCTAAACATGTCAAAATAAACTCACATCTCTCTCATTCGTTTACATAATAGTGACTCTGCAGAGGTGTTGAATTTTTGAGGTGTGGCCAAATGTTTAGAGAGTCTTGTGATAAGAGACTAGTAACTCAAAGGTCATGAGTTCAAGTCTCGGTAACTTTAGGAATTGAAGGTGAGGGGAGAAAATATAATGCGCTCTCTTCTCACCTTTAATACTCATGACTGAGATGAGACCCTTGAGTAAGGCACTGAACCAAAAACAGCTGCCCCATGTTGTGTGAGAGCGTGTTCATTACTCACTGTTGTGAGTGTGCTCTTGGATGTAAGAAATGCAGAGCACAAATTCTGAGTGTAGGGCGCCATACTTAGCCACACGCCACGTCCTTCCTCTTTCCTCATTTCCTTAAATCGCTGTTAGGATGTACAGTAATATTGGGTTTCCCTATTAAACTTCCAACATATGTTAATAGTAAACACTGGGGCATAAATACAGA